>NC_061084.1:5388391-5685204 GCF_021917145.1 Hypomesus transpacificus
TTTACCAAAGAGATTCTTTTACTTTTCTCAGTGGGCAATTGGATGTTTATAAACAAATATACTGTATGTATACAAATATTTTAAAAAAATATGTTCCAGACAAGTAGAATGTCTCTGCTCTCATTACGATAATTCCCTTTGGTCCCGCAGTAGAAAGGAGATCATTTTTTTCACGAGTCATCTTCATAATGACCCTTTACACCGTGCGTGTACGAGTGTTTTTGTGTGAAATGAGGCTCTCTCAGATGGACTATCTGATGTGGCAGATAGTCACCAGATATGTGGCCTCAGAGGGGAAGAAAGCACAGACAGGCAGATACCTCATTAGAGGAACTATATACCAATAAGTAATTCAGACAGAACAGCACATTGCATGATATAAATTTAGCCTGATCATTAAAATCAATGAACTCTATCATTGTTTGCATTATGCAAATCACATTTCAGATTGATCAATGATGCGTTCGCGAATTCAGTGTGTATTTAAGGCCAACTGTAACTGTGGTTTAAGTGAAATCAAGGCCAAAGTTGAGGATAATAGTTTCATCCTGCGACTGACGAATGATAGGACAAGCTGCTATTCTCAGACCTCTCTATCTGTCCATCAACATTGCAGAAATGGCTGAGTGCTTTTGTCAATGCATTTAGGTATCTCCACAAACTTGTGTTGCCTGAGAAACAACTACAGACACACACACAAAACACAAAACATACACACACTGTTCCCCCAAGCAGTCTCTGCCAGGTGTGAGGGGATGTGTAAAGACAGAAGATTGTCCGTGATGCAAGGTAAAAGGGCAGTCGTCAAGAGAACTCTGGACAGTCAGAACGCCCATTCACGGATCTGTTCCCCTCAAGTCTTGTACACACCTGTTCCAGAACGGTCTTCACGATTGTCACGTCGTGGAACCAAATACATCACTCAGCCTTAGCAATCACCTCCCACACCTGGCCACATTACCCAGGTCACCTTCCTCTCGTCTCCCTGAGCCTTCCCACCAGGGGGCACCCTGGACTAACTGGGATGAGGCTTTCGCCGCAAATTGCCCGGAGGGCTAGCATTACACCAGTAGCCAAAAGGTTGCCAGATCTTATCCCTCAGGTTCAGATGGCAGCAATGCTAGGTGACCCAAAAGTAGGAGCTGAGCAGGTGTCTGGGAAGTAGCTTGTGTTGACTCTTTGCTAAACGAACCCCGGCCTTGAAGAAGACTCATGAACTAAAACCATCGTACAGCGTAGGCGAGGAACTGTAACTTACCTTGTGCCTTTTGTTAAATTCCTCTGTGAGTCCATGTCTGTGAAATATGGAGAAGAAGAGGGACGAAACCCAGAAATCTACCTTATGGCAATGATGTATGGTACCTCTGCTAGACTTTTCATCACTTAGATCAAATCAAGTGATTCTTATAAAAGATTGCCGGGCAATCTACTAGCATTTTCCCCGGACTTTACAAGCCCAGGCTAGTGACCGTGGTGAACTAAGGTCGTCAAGATTACCCAGGGGTTACCCTGGCATCACCTTCAGAGAGAATCTCTAGAAAGGTGGTGACTCTGCCAAAACGTCTGCCCCTCTCTCACCCTTGTCCGCTGCAATCGTTCTGTGTAAATGGCTAAATGGTCTTAGCCCTGAACCGGATCAGCCCGCCGTTGAACTGTCACAATAGCCACGGGGAGCCAATGTGTGCATTCATGAGCCAGTTACACTCTCAGACCATGTCACAGACCGAACCGCTGAATCTTTATGACTCTAATGGCTTTGGAAAGACTGAGGGGGAAAATGGCCGCTAAATGTCAAGAGACCAGCTGAACACTATCTGACACCAGATTACCACTAGGAAGAAATTACAGGAAAGGATTTTTTTGTATTCACCTTCAATTACAGCACCAAGCTGTAAGTTTAAAACAGGGTTTGTGCATTTGTTCAGGGGTATTTGGTTGAGTTGATGAAGAGTCTCAGGAGCAAGACAATAGGAATGAAAATTAAGGACAATATGGCACGCGTCAAAGGAAGACCGTTTCGGATAAGTCATGTTTCTCCATGGCTGCTTCGATGCCCTTAAGAAAGAGTATCCCACAATAGAGCTGACGTAAGATGTGTCATTGACAGTGTGGCGGATAATTTTATCCCACTGTTTTTACAAGACGCCTTCAGTAGCGTTGCCATTTCATTACTGAAAGAAACTCAAAAGACGATGATTTTGTTCACTACTATGACTGCCCTTGGCTACACTGTATATATATGATGAGCAGATAGACTGACCTAGAAAGATGAGAGCATTCTACAGTTCCTTTACATTGTTCACAGCTCCTGTGTGATTGCAGATTCTATCTTAATTTCATTGCTGAGTGAACGTTCTTCCAAAGTGATCATGACCATCTTTTTGGCAAGAAGCACAATTCCAAGACGGAATTAGCATACCATGAATAGCATTCAAATACATATCAATGAGATCCTTTCAGATGTCCCTTGGATACCAATAGTTTTTCACAGCTGTGTAATTTCTAGGTCATGTTGGTATGAATGAGCAACGCTTAAGAATGACACACGCATGCCATTTGCCACACATTTGATGATAGGATGAAAGTAACTGTTTTGAAAAGCACATTTCAGTTGTGGTTTGCAGATACAACATGTTTTATTTCTATAGTTTCTCTATCTTCCTACACAGTAATGTATTTCCACTTTATGACTTCCACTTGTCACCCACATGTAATCAATGCGCTAGTGCAGAGTTGGTGAACGGTACACATCATAATATATATTAAGTTTGAGTTGAGTGTTTGACAGGAATCACTTACCTCCGAAAACAGATTGAGTAGACACTTCTTGATGAGTTACTGACATCTTATATCCTCATTTGGACCGTTGGGTCGGAAATTACACAATTTATCAAGATGTCACACTGTCACAGACTAATGATCCAAACTTCCCCCACTCCTCAATGGACACTTGGAATAGATACTTTTTAAAGCCAAGTTAATAAGAGATACACTCTCTGAAACCTAACGAGCCCTAAACCATTTCATGAATTATTCTTTCGTTTTGAGTGTCTTGTGAAACAAGAATACCTTGACTAAACAAATAAAAGACTTTTTGCCCTTTCTGAAACACTTGTTATGTGTAGGTGTATTTTCAGCAGCACCTCCTTCAATGCTGGTTGTCTTGCCTGCCTCCCACCTCTCTCTCACCTGAGGTGACTCATACAGCACCACAGTACTTTCCATGTAATGAATAGATTGGTTTCTCCCATCTGCTTCTTCATCTGCAGGTGCCGTGTTCGTGTTCCCAACCGATATGACAGCTCCAGACAGGTGTCGGGGTGATGGCGTGAACTACGTTAACATCCCTGTTAGCCCCACGTCCAAGAAGCAGCTCAACTACATGGAGCTGGAACTGCAGGAGCCTGCTGTGGGAGGCAGGGCCCCCGCCAGCCACCTCTCCACACAGAGTGAGGACTCGCCTTCTGACCCCGGTCATCTTTGCAGGCCAGCCGCCAGCGTTCCTTACTGTATATGCAACCGTGATTAGGATTCGACTAGCCAGTAGTCTTGATGTTGATATTTTGTAGGTATGAAGGATATGTTTTTGTGAGGAAAACACTTTTTTTTTAAAGGTTTCTTGTTTATTCAAGATAAAATAACCTAGAAGGATGGACTGTAGGCTAACACTACTAGCGCATATCGATTTCAATCCCCCCCAAGAGACTCTGCAAATGAGCATCCTGTAATTCTATTTCCCTTCGGTGCGAGATAAGAAAAAGCCCCTAAACGATCCTGTTGATTATTCTTGTCTCGCCAAGCGACAGGCGAGCCTTTGTAATCAAGCCCAGCGAGATGATAGCAAGGTCTAATAGGCAAAAAGTCTGCCATTACCATCATTACTCTCAGGAATATGAGGAGCGCTCAGACTTGATCTGAGAAAGGTTAATCTCCAACGACAGAGGCACAGTTCTTGTCCTGGCATGTGCCATCATTTATCTGTCAGAAGGAGGAGTGTTACATCGAAGATGCTTTGGGGGGGTCACAGGGGCATTCAGAAAACCGCTGTGAAATCACTTGCTCTAATGGGGTCAGCTTCTGTGAGGTGGGTGTGGGTGTGTGTGTGTGTGTGTGTGTGTGTGTGTGTGTGTGTGTGTGTGTGCGTGATGAATATGATGCCTACTTTGTAAGACTGATTTGGAAAGCAAAACTGAAAGTAACTTTTATAGTCTTTTCATGTCTCATGGACAGGAACATAATACAGGTGAGCGCACACATTCACCGCTTTCATGACTAGTGGGCTACCCTTTCCCCTTGAAAAGTAATAGGGAAATCTGTTTTATTTTATGTCTCGACAGGAAAAAGTTCCACTAAATATGCCCAGATTGACATCACTGCTACAGAGACCGCTCACAAAGTGGGTACCCAGCATGCACTGGGCCGAGAGGAGGGTCTTCACTCTATGGAGCAGCGGAGGAGGGGAGCACCACAGTGACATTGCATGTCTCCCCCCCCTGACCTTTGCAGGACCTCATACCCAACTGGGCATTTATAGAATCCGACACTTCGAACTTCCTAGTGCAGCTCCATTCTCCACAGTGTCAAAACTCCTTGGCAACACCAAAATGATGTCGACCGATTGTTGCTCGAAATGTATGTCTCATTTTGTGCCAAATACCGCAGTCACGTTTTCCGTGAAGGCAAGCTGGAAAATATGGCGATCGTCTGCAGCGTTGCTCCCACAGACTGGACAGCTGCCCACAATCCAAAAAGCAACATGAAAACAAGTGAAGGAAGAAGGCTGTGTGCAGGAGACGTTTCAATCAAGACTTCCCGTGTGGAGTCAGACATCTCATTAGATGGCATTATGTCACGGTCATAGCCTTAGGCAGAGTATGGGTGCGTGAATGTGCTCATTTTGAGCTGAGTATTCGCTCTTCCAAACCCCCACAGCTCTGGCTTTTCAGCCTACCCGGGCCACCCCTAATTGAATGCGCCACGCTTAGGATCTCATCTGGGAGAACGAGAGAGGTGTGATTAGCAGTTGTTTTCACCTTCAGAAGTTGCTTTTAATTATCATTGCATTAATGCTACAGCATGTAGTGCTAAGATTTCCCAAGGCAATTTGTTTGGTATGTGGTAAAAAAAATATATATATTTTCATCCTATACTGTACAGTACATCCAGTCTTAGTCCTTGGAGAGTACTGCAGAAAAAAAGGATTCCCAGCTTTAAATGGTTGTGTTGTCCGAAGGAACTTTGACTAGGTTGATTGTGGTTAATTGCTGAGCATCGACCACAACAGAATTGACGATGCTCAAGTTTGTTGTTCTGTTTCACGGTTCATGTGGAATTGCTGTGGGACTGGCCAAGCTTTACAAACAGTCTATAAATAATTCAAAGCACAGGCTACAGTACACTGAATTCAGTTTTTTCTTCTTCAGAGAAAGCCAAAGCAAAAAACAATGTAAACCTTAGACAACCTGAAAAAGCTCTTTCCCCCTGCACACACCACACTGTGTGTGAATGCAGGGTTTTAGCAGATGTAACAGCCATTGTTTGATTGGTGATGTAAGAACAACTCTAATCTTAAACCACATATACGTTTTCCATTGAATCTGCATACATTTGTTAGAAGAACCTCCTTTATATTTACAATCTCATTATTACTTGTGTTGCTGTAAATACATTCTGTCTTTCATATGAGAAGATCTGGACTGCCAAGAATTATACATTTGAAGATAATACTGTATGTACAGATTTATGTAAAGAGTTTGAAAATAATGTCTGTGTTTTTCAAAGGGCATCTTTTCTTGTAACATGTTATTTATATTGTCACAACCACTGCTTTATAAGAGTGTAAGTTACTAAGTGTAAGTTCTCACATTTACATTTTAAATTGTATTAATTTAGCTCAGGGGTCCCCAAATTTCTTTCTGCGATGTTCTGTAACAGAAAATTACATGTGCCGGAGTGATTAGCAGTATTATTGTGGCTCGATCATGATGGAACGTTATGTTGAATGTACCATTCTGTTGGTGGGTGAATCTAACAAATAATTTGTTTACGTTAATAATTATAGTTAATAACTAAGGGACATTTTAATTGGTAATAACTGATGTAAATTTTAGTTTGAAAGCTAACCTTCATAATCAAATTCCAATACCGGTATGATATGATTACAACACATAAGCCTATTTAAAATTACATTGTCAAAATATGTCTCTGGCACTGTTCAGAGGGCCGGTCCAAATGTGTGGGCGCGCCATATTCGGCCCAGGGGCCGTAGTTTGGAGGGCCCTGATTTAGCTGATGCTTTTATCCAAAGGAACATACAAATAGTGCATATAGATAGTACAGCAGACAATCAAACATGGGACTTTTCTATACAAATGTGATTATTCAAATATAAACCTAATGGTTATACATATAAAGCAAGATTACAATTAACTGTTTGTTTTGTTTTTTCGTTTCACATTTTCACATTCCATTGGAAGTGGTATTATTTTCCTGTCTGATTTTATTATTAATAACAAAGGTGTAGAAACAAAGTAACAAGAATTTTACCCAGTAACTTAATTTGTCACCATCATGTTGTAGGCAGTATAACATTCCTTAACAGGGCGATAAATATGCCAAGAGGCGATATATAGTTTCCACACCTGTAGCACCCTTGTTCTGACTCTACTTTACTTGGTAGATAATAATAATAATCAAATGTGTTTGCTAAGGAATAATTATTATTCTCAGCAAATAACAGGTGACATTTCTATTTAAAAATAGGCAGTTTAAGAGAGTGCTTTCAATGATTTTCTTAAATGATTTTCAATATATTCATGATGTTGTGGTGTCTGTGCAAGATCAAATGACCTCACATGTTAACTCCTTGAAGGTGCACCTCATCTCATCAACCAGCTGGATCATACATCTTTCAGGTGGCAACACAGTGATTGGAACCAGTCGGAGGACCTGCAGGGCCACCGGGGAGCTTGTCATTGAGGGCCAGGTCACACCATGTGAGATTATGAAATACTTAATTATTTCTATCTTTCGTGAGATATGAGATATGATTCTGAATTTTTGTTTATCTACAGAGTGGATAGGACTGAGGTGCTGGTCAAAACTAAAGTAAATCCTTATAAAGACCTATGACACAAAAAGCTATTTGTGAGTTCTGTGAGCTGAAATTTGGAACCTTTCATCTGGCTTCAAAAACGTACATCTACTGTATTACATTTATAATGTTGCCTTGAAAATTAGATTTCAGGGTTGTTTTGTAAACCTCTGCTCTCATCAGACAGCAAATTCAAACACCTCCCGCTGTTCTATTATTGAGGCATAGAATGTTTTTTTTTAGCTGTTTACAGTTCATCCTTAGCCTTGAAACGCCTTTCAAGCGATAGAAAATGTAACATTGCCTACAATCGATGAATTATTCACAACGAGAAATAATTGAGTGAGGCTGATTTCCACGCTAGAAAGATGTAATAACATTTAATAGAGCAGCACCTGGTTCTTTTGTGCATCACCTCAGGTCCTGTCCCGAATGTCAAATGTATGGGATGATCTCACCTCACCTTCCCCTCCAGTCATAGATTGTCCTATTCCTCTCATCCTTTTAGGTTTGTTTACGTTCATATGTAAAAAAGGGAAAAAAAGAGACGATGGCGAGAGGAGAGGCGGGTGTAAAAAAAAGCCCTCAAGGGGCTTTGTTGTCACGACATGACCAGGCCTGCTACTGGTGCAGGTGAATCCATCCGGCCCCATCCTCCTCAACTGTCTTCATTACTTCTCTTAACTGACACTCAAAAGGTCTTTTGTCCTACGGAGCAGATCAGGTGAACTCTGAAGATCTGGGGTCCAATCTATCAGGTCTTTGAAGCAATACAGCTGAGATAGTAAATTTCAACCATAAACATTGATGTTATTGATCTACCAGATTTGTACTAAATGTCATTGATTACTGTTAATGACCTGGACATGTTTTATACAGTAGCCATTTATTATAGTGAGTGTTCTTTCAATTATGTAGGAGGAGAGTTTGTGGTACTAACTGTGCTTCGCAAGCATTAATTGACCCTTGACACAAATAATGAACCTCAGTTAAATTGTGATATCAATTCTGTTCGCTGTTGCCATGCCATGGGGAAAGAACGGTGAAGGTGTTCTTACCGTGGAGTAAAGTAATCGGTGAACTTTGCATCTATTATTCACCATATTAGCTCAGCTGGTTTCTTTATAAACCTTGTGAGGGTCTCAAGCAAGTTCTTTCAGATGTCCAAGTGCTCAACAATGGTCTTGGGTGTGCATTGATACTCCAGCCTCCAACATCATCAAATGTTAAGTAAATGCTATGGATCCTCAAATAGCATCTGATCATCTTATTTGTCGCAAGTGATTTGTTGCAATGGGTCAAAGCCTCCAGGGTACGGTAACATTTTCAAACGGCAACCCAATAAACTCTGTCCACTGACCTTTCTGTTCTGGTCATTGGGACTTGGTCATTGGCCTTGTTCAACAGAACTCAATTATGTCCTCTAATGGCTCACAGAAAGAGGATTTTGTAGTCGGTGCCCACAAGGCATTGCTGAGAAGAAATGTTCTAATCTCGTTTTCTTTTATGTACACAACTCTTTCTTTTTTGCTGCCTTCCCACTGGTCAAACATTTGATGTCTCGGTCAGTCACAAACTAACTCGTTCATACTCTATAGCATTTGAAGAACTTTCCATTTACACACCAGTTTGAGTTCTTTATATTTGTCTATTTAGGAACCACAAGGGAATGGAAGGTGACAAAAAGAGGAATGATGCACATTACTTGACTGCCTACTTTCAGATATATATGGGTCCATGGTCCAAACGATGAAGTTGAACATACCAAATTAATTTATATGTTTTATGCAAGCAAAATACTGACTCTGGCATACTGTCATTAAGGAAGAAATGAGTCATACAGCTAGAGTGAAATTGGGCTTAATCTTGTTCTGAAATAACTGACAAAGTTTGTCTTCATTACCCAGAAGATGTGAAGACAAACACTTGAGCTACATAATCCACTACTTGTATACCAACCTTTTCCCATGGACAGCAAGACTCTTGTGGCTTTGGATTACCCTGCCTCAAAAAAACAGGAAAATGATTTTATTACAAAAACAATCCACTTATCAATGACATCATCAATGTAATTATGCAATGAGAAGTGGCTGACCCTTGATTGTATTTTTCTCTTCTCTGCTTTCTGTAGTTATTGATTTCCATGGGTCTTGGTCCCATCGGTCCTTCGAGGTGAAGAATTCTATTCAGTGTGATGTTCGGAATCATTGAGAGGGCTCCGTTATCTGTGTAGCCTGATGGCAAGAGTATGTTTAACCTATTAGATCACTTCAGGAGTATGTTTAGCCTATTAGATCACTTCAGGAGTATGTTTAGCCTATTAGATCACTTCCCACACAGTGCTGTTGTTGTTAACATTAAACCACCCTGATCATGAGCTCAATTATTCAAATGTGTTCTGAGCTCCTTTCCTAAGACCCAGTGACCAAAATCATAAGCTGACCATGTATTCAAACATGCCAGTGCTAGTAAAAATCCTGATTTGAATTAATCCAGAGCACTGTGAAATAATTATACTATTATACTCCTGAAAAGGAGAAGAGTCATGTAGTTTAAGTATTTCGTCTTTAACCTGACTACCCACGTATTTGCAAGGAATCAGTTGAATGACAACTTCTACATTGCGAGCGAGCCAAATGTGTTGCTAAGCCCTACAGTTGGGTAGAGAATTTGCCTCGGTTTTCTTTTCATCAACAACAACAACAACAAATGCAGTTACCTACAGCTGTTTGTGGCAATGTGAAGACAATTAAAGGATTTGAAAGGTTTGATTGAATATAGTTTTTTTTAAGTCACTCAAGGTTAGACAATTTATCAATCCAAAATGGACAATCACATCCCTGTTTGTGTCCATTCATACGTTAAAAACTGATCGGTTCGTCATCGGTTGCACACCAATAAAGAGAACATCTGTTTGTAAATTTGGCAAAAGTAGTTGTCTCCTGTTTACACTTTCATTTCACAGCAACAGGTTCCTGAGCGGATTAACACGGATATGTAAAAATGGTTCTCTAACATCAGCCAGTGCTATAATTGATCTGGAAATTAGAGTTTTTTCATTGATGTGAAAAAGTAATGACCCTGAATTGTACTTTGTCAATTTTAAAGGAACACCATAGTACACAATTACACACAACACATGCAGGTACAATTACATAGTACACACAAAAATAAATTACAAGAAGACAGCCAAATTCATACTAGTCATAAACATCCTCAGCTCCACTGCTAATTTCAGGAGGGGGAAGTCACAGAGATGTTTTTTTTTGTCATCGAAGCTAATGTGTTTGAAGTAGAGTCTTAATTTGGACATATGAGAAGGTAAATAGGAGTGGAAATTGCACGGTTCCAGTAAGTAACATGGTATATGATGTTCATAAATACATTAATTTAGCCTTTAGTGAGTCAGATTGAGAGGTTGATTCATGTTATGGTATGAAAAATTAAAATAGAGGGGTAAAATAGATTTAGTCTTTTGGACAAATTCAATTAAAACAAGTTTTGGACTTCAACTGAAACATTACATTCTAAAAGGAATTTTTTTGTGAACTTGTTACTATTGATAAACGTAGATATTCTTCCACCTTTGCTTTAAGCATTTATACAGCATTCTGTACGGTAAAGTTAATATAACTTATAACTCTGTTAGCAAGCAAGCATTGATTTGCATTCATTCTTTGTTAGCTCTTGGCTCTGTAACCTTAACCTTGCAACACCAGAAATGCTATGATTAGATGGAATATGATAAGATAAACTGCTGGTTAACTATATAAATTATCACTAGATGTCAAGGATATTAACAGTCAATAGAGTGAATGTTTTTTCCACCCCTGCAGGAACTTGTGGCTGGATGTCATGGGAGTCAGATGGCTGAGCGGTGAGGGAGTCGGGCTAGTAATCAGAAAGTTGCCGGGTCGATTCCCTGCCATGCAAAATGACGTTGTGTCCTTGGGCAAGGCACTTCACCCTACTTGCTTCGGGGGGAATGTCCCTGTACTTACTGTAAGTCGCTCTGGATAAGACCGTCTGCTAAATGACTAAATGTAAAATGTAAATGTACTAGGTCTATCCTTTGTTCAATTCCATGCTGGCCGCTCACTGTAAGTGATGACAAGAGTCCAGTATAGGGAACTGAATGTACTGTAGACATCCATGAAGCGACCACATCCCACACACCGCTTGCCATATTCCACAGCCTTTTTGGTTCACGTATGCATAAGTCATTTATTACATAGATTGTCAATTAAAATGTTGGACTGAATTTATTGACTTGTGTCCTTAATTCTGACTAAATACTCAGTTAAGGTAAGAATCTGTGTGTCTGGGGAAAATGTCCAAGACATTATAATAATTTAGTTACAGCAAGAGAACATTTCAACTCATAGCTATATAATGTTTCCCTGGTAGATTTTCTGATGATGACTTATAATTGCTTGATTTTCTTTATTTTCCGTATGTCTATTATGACATAACAAGGACGCATGTTCAACCGAATTGTGATCAGCAGCATAGAAATGCACCTTTGAAATGGAGTGCAAATGAAAGGAGAGTAGTTAACAAATGTTTGTGTATGTATTCAAAAGGGATTTATTTGCTGATCTATTTCCAAGCAGATGCCAGTGTGTAAAATTGTTCCTCTGTATAATGGTTCTCTAAGATACTGTCCTTCCCAGACAGTTAACCTGACACATCCACAGAAATGGAGCAGAGCTTTAGCCACATCTACATTTCACATGGATTTCAGTCTTTGTTTTCTTTAGAAAGATGGATGGACTTCACAAACAACATCCCAGTCATTATGTGGCCCCCAATGTTTACATCTTTGACAAGAGAAGTACTCCAGTAACAATGACAGCAGGTGATATCGATTTACAAATGACTCATTGACAAATATTCCTTCACATCTACTTGGTAACATGGCAAGGGGGTGCTAGGAGATCTCTCACCACCTATCAAATCTTGGCTCACGAGGACAGGCTGAAAACACACACACACACTTACATATGCAAACACTTGGATAGAGACTTACAGTAATAGGAAAGTTTGAAGGCCCATTTCCGGCCTGCTAAGAAATGGAAAATCAGATAACCACAGCCCTCCTAGCGGCTCTGATATAGGCCTGATAATGGATCTAACAGAGGGGAGAATCAATATGGCTGTCCCCACTCTCTCAGCCAAGACCCATCTCCAGGGAGCACTCTCCATGAACAGCACAGAGGCACCTTCCAACCTGTGAAAGATTACAGGATGGCTGTTCAAGTGATATAAAACTGGATGTGAAAAATAGAACACCTGCCCTTATCAAAGCAGCAAAATCCAAATCGTTTTGACCTTAACGTACATTCCACAAACCTGTAATCTTTCTTTACCAAATATAATTGCGTGTAATCCTTGTTTTTATATGCATAGTTAGGCATTCATATGTGTTATTAGCACATTTAAAACCAACATTCTGCTGCTGTAAAAGAGTATTTTGTAACATCCTCCAAATTCACATCCTTTTTTCTGTAATGCTCTCTCCTTGAAACCAATTCACTTTAACACCCATCTCTAGCTGGCGAAGTTCCAAAGATTCACTCTCTCCTTCCTCCTTCTGTGAATAAGTCACGTGATAAACGAATCCAGCGCCCCTGTCTTCACTTACTGAAAACATTTCTTTTTTGAATTAGGTGGAGATTCTGTAATGCATCAGGGCTTGAGAATGAGGTTTCACGCCAAAATAGCCACAGTCTGTACTCCCTAACAGTAAGGAGAGACACAGGCAACTATGTTTCTGATTTAGTTCTTGGATACTACAAATGTGACCTAAAAATGTTCTATGGCTGTAGATATTACTTTTACATTTTGTTTTTACCTCTAGAAGATTTTTTTCATTAGAATTCCACAAAAGCACATAATGACAGATTGTTTGTGCTGGTATTCCTACAAGCTCTTGGAAGAATTTATCAAAAATAACAAACCAGTAATCTGATGCTATGTAACAGCCAAGAATGAGTTTGAGTGTAGCAGTTAAATTCCCGTTCATGGTGTAACAGTTAAGTTCCCATCCATAACCTTATCGACGTACAGTTTTGTTTCATCATGACCAGGTAAAGACAACTGCTAGACGCCATGTATTCTCTCAAGACTACTCTCACAAGGTCCTTAAGATAAACATCCAAGGATAAGCACAGATGGCCGGCTCTACCAGGAATGACCTTTGACCTCCCATCGAATCAAACTATCGCTCAAGAGTCCTCCCAAGGGGCATCACAACGACATAATCAGGTGCTTCCCCTTTCCGCAATCAACTGCTTTCACATTGTTCTTCACAACTCACAAGGACAAAAGGGATCAAAGACAGTTCTGTGAATGCTAAATTGACGGAAGAGAGGAAAACGTGGAGGGGGAACATAAAGAGAAGTGATATCATTTACCCTGGTAACTCTTGGGGAATCTGAAGCAAAGCAAACAGATCAAGATTAGTATACATATAGGACATGGCACCTAATGTGTGATTGGAGAAGTAAACGGTCCATTGACGTGTGCCATCGAGTTAGATGTAATGATGTTGATGGACCCTAACAGAAATGGACATCTTAATTTCAGTTTAGAGTTAAGATTATTCGGGTCTAATAACAGAGTGAAGAGTGATAAAGCAATACAAGTAAATAATAGTCTTTGAGTGCGTGCCATGTCTTCATTTTCCGAAAAGGTCCCAAAATTCTATTAATGTCTAAACACTCAGCTTTTGAAGAGGATAACCCTGACCAATGCAAGAAGGCTCCACACATTTGTCCAGTCTCTCATCCCATTCAGACGATCTGCAAAAATAAATGTTCCCAGTGAGGAAAAGCCTAGATCTTTAGAAAAACTGTCTGTACGGCTGGGTTTAAATAATAAAATAAATTATCTTGGAACGTACCTTAGCTAGTACAATTGATATTTCTATAATGAAAGAAACTTTAGTTATCTGTAATCTGTCTCACAATAACCTAGTTGCTATGGTTTACGGCCGGGGAGATTTACGCAAGATACATTTTTTACCAGAACAACACAGAACACGAAAGTCTCAGTAAAGAGAGATAGGGATGGCGTGCCATGTCAAAAGATCTTCATCCAATAATTAAGCAGTCCTGCACTGACTTCAAAGTCCATTTTATTTGACATTTACGCGTTTCGATGGTAGGAAAATGTCAAGGGTCGCTGAGGTTCAGTGCCAGTGTGCTGTCTTAACAGTTGAGAAATGGTGGCCTGTGTGCTAGGCAAGGTTGTTTCCGCATGGCACCTCTCCCTTTCTGCCATACTTCAGGCCCAACGTGATTTATTCTGGGTTTGGATGAATGTGTTTCCTGCTCCTCGTTTTAATGAGAGACCCACTTCATTTCTCACGGTAAGTTTTTGTGTACACCACTCAGAGTTGTTTTGGACGAAGTGTGATATGGAATGATTTTTCCCCACAACTATTTTAAATTTTCTGCTTTTCATTTTACAAATGAACATCCAAACTACCCAAGAGCATTTGGTAAGTGCTGAAAAAAGTCAAACGAATGAAACTATTTCTCCCCAAATTTCAATAACCTTTCTTTTGGAGCTAAAGGAATAGCTCACATTCACTTGTTGCCTTCTTTTCAAAAAACGTTTCAGTTCAACAGGTCAAATTTACTGAAGGGAATTCAGTGTAATTTCCCACGCTGTTTGTGTCTATAATCACCTTTGGTGACTTGGTTCTGTTGTTGGAACACAACCTTCAACCGCTTAAATATTATACAATGAAGACCGATGTGTCTTCAAGCACCACTGGTCCATCTTCACAACTTTGACATGAGCTACCTTGGGCATCTCTGTATTTGGACAATATTCTGCTGGGAGTCCATATGTTAGCAAATATTTTCCAGAGTCAACAACTCTCAATTCTTGTGCTGGGCCTGGCCTTTTCATAGCTTGACATTTATCCCGTCTGATTGGCTGAAAGAGAGAAGGTACCCTTCCCTCTCATGTCCTCCCCTGTTCCCCTGTCTCTTTCAATTAAGGCCCATGTCCCGAAGCTGCCCCAGAATAGGCCCAGAGCCTTCTGTGCATCTTGTGTGGCCTTATAAAGGGCATAAGCACTTCGGAATTCATGGCATTTTTGCTCAATGAGAGACTCTTTACTTTCAAATCCGTATCATGAGATGCACATGACATGATTCAGTTAGAACAGGATTAGTCAAGCTCATGTAAAGAACATATTGTATGGTGGTGTGTCGTGTGGAAGAGCATGTGTTAATGAGCTTACTTTAGAATCTGTAAACAGTTATTTATACATGAATAAATCATTTGGGGTTTGAATTGTGCCATGGGCCTCAATACTGAGTCCAGGAATATAAACATGTTTAACTCTTTTGTGAATAGGAAGTGAATAGAAAGAATCTTTTATTGATCCCACAATCTTGAACACACACACACACACATACACACGTACGTGTAAAGGGAGCAGCAAAACACACACACACGCCAGGGTATCGACAATAGAAACTCAACTCTGCCTGTAAGCCATGCTGCTGTCAATTCTCCCAGGGCAGCCACATCAGCGCCCAGGGGCCAAGTCCAAGTGCTTACTCATGTCCTGGCTTGGAGAGCAATCTGCTCTGTAGGTTTTTATATTGTTTAGTTTTTTTTGTGGATGGAACACACGTGAGCACAGCAAGACATGCAAACCTGAGAGACAGCCTGCCTAAGGCACTGACAAGCCCCAAGCCAAAATCGAACCCAGGACCTTCTTGTTGCAATGTGGCAGTGCACGACATTGTGCCACCGTTTCACCAATGTATTTTATCAAGCCATCATCGCAAACCGGATGAAATTAACCACTGAATAGATATGTCAGACAAAAGTTTCAGATAAGCGAATAAAAGGTAGGTGCCTCGATTTCTGTAGAAATTGAGTGTGACAAATGCTCACGGGAGTCAATCACCTAAAGTTAAGTTGTTTGATTGCCCTTGGGTCTTGATTGATTTAGTTGTCATGGAGATTTATGCCCACAGTTGCCATGGTAATTCATGCCAAGCCAAGTAATTCATCTCGAAATGGAATGGTATTCTTTCCCATTATAATATCATACAATAAATTGAATCCAGTCTCTGCAAATATTTGTTTTTGTTTTTATATATCTCTCTTGAAAGGCCCATAAAAATAAATTATGATTTAACCAGGTTGCGATTCAATGGCCCGTCGGCAGGTTGTAGCTTGTTTAATTGTCTAAATCGCCCCCCCACCAAAATAATATTTTTAGACTGCTACACATCCATTCAGTCATACATCATTGGAAAGCTAGGATTCTTGTGAATCTATTGATGTATACTATTTTAAGATTGAGTCTCACCAGCAGGTACAATCAACGTCTTTGTACGACCACGAACATGGCGACAACGTGAAAGAAAAAATGTACTTCTTACCTAATAAGGCTCAGAGTTGTCCAGTTATGCAAAGCATCCCAACACAAATGGTCTGGTTACATTCCCAAAGGTCCACACTATCTAACCATGTAAAGTATTTCATCCAAAACAATGTATAACATCCATTAATAGCCATGATCTGTTGTTGCATCATTCTGACTTCGCCAACTGAAGAATCCAGTCACTCATGCAGAATCGCTCATAACTTGGGTTCTTTTCGGAATATGTATGATATCTTGGTATCAAAATGGCCACTACACTCCGACCTTTCAATAGACAACCTCCCAATAGGAGCTTCCGTGCCCTGTCCATAGCCTTCTAAAACCGACCTGTTGGCTCCCAAAATCTGTGCGTCTTGACCCCCCCCCACACACACACACACACTCTTTCTTTGGTACAAAACTGAATCACAAATGAGTTTGTTAGCCTCATAGCCAATGGATTTCTGCAGACTCCAATTGGCAAAATTAGGGGTAACTTTGGAACTTTGGAAGTAAAAGCCCAGGCGCAAAATGACTGACAGAGGCAGGTTTTTTTCTGCGTCAATCCTGGTTAATCAGATAAAGCACTCCAATGTGTTCATGCTTCAGTTTTTGTGTTTCAGCAATACTAATAGGGGATGTAGCTATGATAGTTTTAAGTACCACCTTTCATTAGAGACAACAATTATGAAAAGTAATACCTTTTTATCCTAAGTATTTGACCTTGGTTACCAAGGGTCCTTTTGGAATCTCCAAAAGAAAATGCCTGGATGTACATGTAAAATATGAATATATTGTAGTATTATAGTTGACTTTTGACTTGAATTAGGTAAGGCTTCATGCTGTGGTCTAATTTTCTCTTCCTGCTAATACCTACCACCTCTAGGCCTCTTCAGGGATGTGTTTTCAAAACAAAATCCAGGCGGAAATAAAAACTACCTTGTGTTCAAGCTTCTATTACTCAAAACCAGTAGGACGTACAGGGGTCCTGACAACAGGGAAAATAACTTCAGAGTATCACCTTTCAAAAGAGACCACAATCATGCATTTACTCCAAATGGTTCAAGAACAGCTTTCAATTTACTTTGGGAATGCCCTTTTTAAGCGTTTTTTTTATTTGACAGGATTTATAAGAGGTTCTGAGAAACATGCAATTCTGACAATCAGTTCTCCAGAAATTGTGGAGTAGGGGCCTAATCATTAGCATCATGTAAATGAGTAAGCTATTTACCGGATTTCCTAGAACACATAGGCTAGTCTTTAGATATTTCCGCCTTGACACACAGAGAGAGTATACAGGTCAAAAATATGTTTAACTTTGCAGTTAGATGTTTCTCTGTTGTTGTCCTACTGGCTTGGTGCTATACTGAACCTTTTGTTTATGACGATATTGGTTGGTTGAATTCGAAAGTGACATTAACGTCTTTTGAATGTCTGGAGATTGTTGGGATCAAATTGTTTCCTTCCTGGCTCCATTGGGCAGTGGTGGGAAGACAATCCCAGCCTTTAATGGTTGTTGATATGATTTGCAATAAAGAAGATTCATGGAAGAACTCATTGACCACAATCATTGATGTGCCACTCGAAGCCAATTAAAAGACCCTTTAAACCCAATATACACTTGTAATTTTCAGTGACGCAATCAAACTCTAATTTAGCTGAAGTCTGCAACCGCGAATGGAGCGCGGTTGCTAATGCAGGCGCCAGGCAACAGACTCGAAGATCTATTAACCTTCACTTTCAGAGTGTTTTATCATTACTTGTGTGAGCTATTGTCAAAGAGGGAACTCAACTTGAAAGGAATCACATGTTGGCTCTGAAAAGGGGTGACAGGAGCGGGTTTGTTTTTGCCTAGTTGGCACACACACACACACACTCACACTCACATTTGGTAAAATAATTCACATAGGCACATGACTCACCCCTACAGTGCAGAGATAATTGTAGAGAAGCACGAGTGATGGCATGACTCATTATTTCATTTACACATCACTACTTAAGATGCGCTGACATGCCGTTTGTCAGTTGCATTCAGCCCCCCTACACTGATAAGAAGGACTACAAAAAGAGTTTGAACTGAATCTGTTGTAATGTCTCCACTTTGTAGAAAAATGCATTTATTCATCATAACATTGTCTACTATCCATTTTGGCGGGGGGTTAATACAACTCTAATGATGCAGCACAGCAGGTATGAAAGCAACAAGCCAAATATTCAAAATTTCACCACAAGGTAGGTCAAGCTGGTAACATATGATCAGTGTTAAACTGCTCTTGGAGCCGTGACATTGTTTTTCTATGGAGAGAGCGGTGGCGCTTTATTATGTGGCGAGAGTGCGATTCCAATTTTTCCTCAGAGTGCTTAAAGTTCATTTTTTAAAACTTTGACCTTGGTTGCCGCTGACCTTTCAAAACGCAACCAATGAGAAAACAGCTGTCGGCTATGTGACTTAGCCACAAATGACACATGCAATGAAGGAAACAATAATAATCAATGTTTCAGAGTTCCCTGAACTGTATAAAACTGTTATGTTTAACTTACATTTTATTTAAATTTATGTTAAACTAATGAGCTTCGCCGGAAGAGCAATGCATGGCAAAATGTCAGCAATCATTTGGGGCACTCTGATCTGAATGGCAACTGCTACGGCCTGCTTTTGAATTAAACTCATAATCATCATACATAAAACCTGTTTGCAATATTCTTCATATATTCCGGTAGCGTCCTTGTTGTCTAGAAACATAGGGAAATAACTATAGCTTGAGCACTTAAAGATGACGTATACCTGTGCTGCGCTTTGCCTCTGCACCACGTGTCTGCACCCTGCTCTGCGCCTTTCCTCGCAAGTGAGCGAAAAGCCCATTTCTATCACGTCACCGGCAACAGAGTGCTCTGTGCCCCCCCCAAAAAACTGATGCGTCTTGTGAATGGCCTCCTCTGCTTTCATGCTTCTGCTCCAGCACACAGCTGCACAGAAGACCGGAACTCTCAACAACAGACTGGTAGAACATCATCATCATTCTACATACTTCAAAGGATCTGACACTCCTTAAAAAGAATAGGTGACTGGGGTTCCGGACCTTTCCACTCCATGTGCACTCCTAAGTACAGCTTGTTTCCAAAAAGCACAGACTGTATGGTATTGAAAGCACTGTTGTAATCAAAGAACAGGTTCCTCACAGTATGGGACCTGTGTGTCCCATACCCAGGTGTCACATTCAGTCCTCACTTGGTCTCTGAGAGCCAAGCCAACCCTATTCAGATTATTCATGCTGTAGTCATCCACGGCAATAAATGGTCTTTCTTAGGCAGGATGCTTTCCACCGTTCTGGGACCCCTTCTAGAGCCTTGTAGAGTCTTTTTAAGTGCTATTCACAAACATTCTGCTCTCAACTCATACAACCATTCAGTATTTTTGTGGAATCAGTTAATTACTGAGGTCTCTGACTTAAGGTGATATTTTAGAGGTGCACCAGGAACAATTTACGCAGTACTATTATCATTATGATACTTATTTCAAGTTACATGCACACATACAGTATGTTCCTATTTTCAATGAATGTGCATCATCACTGAAGATCATTGAAGCAGATCATCAAGCCCCCTTAAATAGAGGCAGTAGAGTAGAAGCTGTCTGTGAATGGCTGTCTAGTCCTCCTTAAGTTGGCCTTCAGCTCCATTGAGTTGATGGTGTTTGGAACAGTCTGGATTGGAATGTATTACAACACCAATGGTTAAGGTGGCTGACTCTCCACATTGCTTCTTCCATTGTTTGGCAGCTGCTATAGTTGTCTTGATTATTATCAAGTGGGTTATTTTTATTACATTTATTCAAATGCATGGACGTATGCAGCATTTGGCTTGGCATGTTTTATCACATAAATTGCCCATCTCAAGGGTGTGTTTAAAGAGAAAATGCAGGCAGGTTGATGAATGGAAATATGTGCAAGCTCATGTGAAAGTCAAGGGAATGTCATTTAATCTCAGAACCAAATGACATCTAAACCGTGTTTAAAGTTTCCCCAAAGATGCAGATGTTAAATATATTTAGATCCATTATGCATAGACATGTTAGGTGGTGGACTGCTAAATATGGAGTCTGAGTACAGTAAACATTTTATTCATGAGTCACAGAATCTATGGTAAAATTGTATTCAATCTTTCCATGAACTGTATAACAAAATGTGGCTAACCTTACCAAAAACTTAAAACAATGGCAAATGCAAATAAGATGAGTTTGATAAAACCTTTGACGAAAGTGTTTGTATGTTTCCATTTATTATGCAAACAGTAAAATAAGACTCTGCTGACAGTCTCTTTGTTGGCTGGTTTGATTCTGATGAGTTACCAGCTTGATAGATGGATATCGATTGTTAATGCAAGCAGAGTAATACACATATAGTTCAAAGTCTCAGTGCTGTTATTGCCAAATATCAGCCCTTCTGGAATGCCTCTTGTTCAATACAATCACTTGGTCGGAACTAATTGTTGTATAATGACAGATGTTGAGAGTTGATCTTTTACTTCTGCCCATCAGCAAAGTGCCCCTCAAAATTCTCAACTGCTGCTCAGTTGCTAGGTTTTGAATCCTCCCCACACCACTCTCTAAAACCACTCACCAGCAACCTTTCAAAAGTGTTTGTTGTCATTTCCTGCGCTGTCCGAGCTGTTTCCCTCCCACCCTTGTCAGGTTGAGTTCACGCATCATTATTCTCTCAGATTTTAATTGCATATTGCCTCCTGAAAGCAGCAATGTTCTGTATAGCTACACCTTTCTTTTTAGGATCCCTGCTGTTTGGCTGAAGATGAGTGACTTAAATGTTTCAGAAGGTTAGGCAGACACAGCATAGTCACCCTGGAAAAAAGCGTCTGATCAATTATTCATGACGTCTGGTTTATAGTTTCTTCAAAAAGTTGAGAGAGGGGGTTATGATATGTTAAGCAAGCGGCTTTAGTCCCTTACACCTATCTTTATGGTGGCTGATGTCATACAACAGATATATAATAGTAAATGCTTGTTATTAAGACTTAAATATCTTACATCATTTTTTACCAAGATGCCCACGCCACAGAAATAAACATGCATCGATAAAAACATCTCCAGTAATAGGTTACTGTTGTATATTGTTTACTGTTTGCATAAGTGTATCTTTTTAACTAAACACAAACTCCTTATGTGGCATTATAGGACTCACCATCTATGAAGACACTGGTCGGAGTCCTGCATGTCAAGGCTAGTCAACAGTTAAATTGGTACACAGACAGTTTGCTGGGATATATGAGTTGACGTTTACATAGAAAGTTATTTCACGTTAGAGTTGTTACAGAACACACATCCCAAGGGCCTGTTAAATTGCTAATTAGACCAAGGCCGTAGCCATGGAGTCAACATTGGGGGGGGGGGGGGGGGGGAATTACACTTTTTATGATAATTTTGGACAGCGTGCGTGGTTGCCTGTCGTAGTGTAGCACATTCATATTTTTATATCAATATATAGGGGGGGGAACATTTTGACTATATTTGAAAATTGGGGGGATGTGCCCCCCCCAAAAATTAATTATGATCACAGCCTTGAATTAGACGATCACAAGTTATACATACATCATTACCCCAGGACAACATCAAGAGGGGACATATTGTATCTATCGGATGAATGAGAAACATGAATAGTCTGCTTGTTCTAATGCTAGAATAACAGGGCCAGGAAAATGTATACATGAAATAATCATTGCTTAACCAACTGGAACTGACCTACTTCAAAACAATTGAGGATGAATGAATAGCACAAACAGCTATTCACTTTTTGGATTAAAAACACCCGAGTTCTAATTGTCTCTCTAAAAAGATCTATTGACATCAAATTTGTATTTTAATAGACCTTTCAATTGGTGTATTGGAGATTTTGCATTACAAAGGAGGAGACTGCCTCAGTGGGCTAATGAAACAAGGAGATCTGATTCTCATTTGCCATGGCCTCTACTTTACATTCAAGAGGAGAATTGTTTGGTGCCTGATAAAACGCTAACTTGTGAGGATATGCTCAAACACAAAAAAAAAAAATCATTGAATGTCAAACTTGGTTGTGATTATGTAAAGCTGCTTTAAACAATATTACTTGAAATATTACATGATACCCGGTATATTAAGTTATGTGTTTAGCTTGAAACAGCTATTTGCTAAATGCTCCCACCTTACCTCAGTCATGTCCACTAGGTTCTTTTAAGTCCTGTGTGGAATAGTTAGAACACAAAGCAGCAAAAGCAACAAATAGACATTAGACGAGACTATATGACACTACAATAAGAATGGAATGGTGTTCCATCACCACACCTGGGTGTGTGGACAATAACTGGAATCTGTAACTCATGCCCTCACCCCTATCTCACAAGCCATTTCTTAATTATTATTAATATGACAATCATGGTAATGATCATCTCCAGTAGGCTTCTGTTGATTAGGTGTATCCTGAAGTTTCCTCCGTGGAATGAAACTACAATATTAATGGATGTTGGATAATCAATCACATTAACAAATAGCTTTTCCCATAGTTTGCCAGATTTTGAATTCAGTACACTATAAAATCGCTTTCCTTTAAATAATTTAATGAAGAATTATGAATGATTTAGTCGACAAGGCTGTTTTACGTCCTTGTGCTATAGAGTGACTAGTTATATATCAACATTGCCAATATACAATATAGGGGTGTCCATATCTGCCTCACGGTTTGGTGATTCAGCTGAGCTGGTTGTCAAAGTAACTTAAAATTGTAATACAGTCGTCAATACCCAGGGTACCTATGAGGACCATGATATTCATAATGTTCAGCACCCAACAACAGTGGCACTGCAACTGTCTAGACTGTAAACACTGTATACAATATGTGATTATGTTTGCAAGGCACACAATGTATTATTGATTAGTAATGAATTTGCCTTGGTTGCATGAAATAAGGCATAAATTATACATGGAGACTGCGTCAATTGGGAAGACATTGATTGATGAGTATTGAAAATATAACTGCATTTCCATAAAGATTTCAATCGGGAGTAAAATTCTCTTTTTTTTTTTTTACAGTTGAATACTTTTGACTTGAGTTTGTATAACAAGTGCTATAACATACCTGTGCTCAGGTTATGGCATTTACAGATAGACAATAATCATGATCGCAGATCCACCATAACCATAAATCCATAAAGCCCAGTCTAACCTTGTGTTGCTCTGTGCACCTGACAAATAAAAGACTTGAACTTGAACTTGAATCAATCCATCATCAGCATCAAATGGCACAAGGATAGTCTGAGAAAGAAAATACCAATCCTCGACTTTACATCCAAGCAGCCCTTGGCTTCTGTTCACGCTAATGCCTTATTCTCTAGTTATTGTAAGTAAATGATTCCTATCAGTAGTAATGTGTGGCCTTATGACTTGATCACTTGGCTGACACCAGTATGTGTTTTCCATCTGGCCTGTTGGACTTGGTCATTGTACGCCACTGGAGCAAGCGCTGCTTTATACTTCAATGCATAAAACTCATGCATTGTTCATCAGCTTTATTGACTGCTGGGCAGTTGCGTCATTGATCATTATGACTGGGTTCATGATGAGGCTGCAGTGTACAGTACTCTTGTATGCTTCTCTATTATTCGTTTGTTTCATAACACCCTAACATCATTAGATAGCGGGGAAGAAAGAGGGAGCCCTTAAATGAGGCTGTTGCCATAACGAGGGAACGTTTTGTGTTCGGGTCTCTCTGAAGTCAGTGCTAAAGAGCTGGAGCAGAAACCCTCCAAACTCCTACTAGTTGTCTGTCTACTCTACCGTGTCCATTCATCCACAAAGTTGGATTGGCTGTTACATGTGATTGTGGGATGCTAAATATTTCTACAGTGTGCACGTACTGTACGGTCAGCACAAAAAACTTTACCCGTGTTTTGTTATTTTGGGTCGGTTCTGCCGACAAGTTCCAAAATGAAGAAATGATCCTAAAAACCTGTAGGGCTGTATTATGAAGCATTAAAGACAGATGAGACAAAGGTTATCCTGTACTAGAGGATTGGAAACAAGAAAGTGTAGGGGAAGACAGGAAGTGGTCATGGTCCAAACAATACCTTCATCTATGAAACATGGTAGATGTAGTGGTAAGGCTTGGATATATGTGAACATCACTCAGACTTGTTTATTAGTCTTCCCGGAAGATAGAACTGATTATATCGATCATATTTTATACCAAAAATTGATTTCTACAAAAACAATATTCTAAATGCATTAAATATCAGAAAGATAATGACCTCAAACATACTGCCAGAACAACAACCACTGACTTTTAAATGTCCCCAACAAATATTACTATGATAACAGCCCAAGGATTTTCAGTGCACACAAGAGGGGACTCTGCTAAAAGTGTAATTACAGTTCATCCTATGACTACAGAACCAAAATAATAAAAACGTCTGTGCTTCGGTGCTTGATATAGTATACACCATTTAATCAAGTAGTGAAACTCCCATGCAAACAGGCAAAGCTGGCTCAGGTGGGAGACTCCAAGGTGCATTTTGTATTGGTTGGCAACACCACTGTCATGCTCAGCACATCATCAGCATTAACAGGGCAGTATTTTTATAATGCTGACAGACCTGGTAAGTCAGCATTTACCTATGTGCATTGTTTTCTCGCTGTTGTCTCCACCACCCTAGCATCCACCCTTGGTTCTGTCTTTACTCTAGCTGTCAGGGTGAATGATGGACATCGTAGCCCCCTGCCACAGACGTTGTGACAAAGTCACACGTTGAGTTTCCCTGGCAGAGGGCCATTGTGAAACAAAACCATACCTCCAAAGAGGAAGTGTCTGTACTTTGTCAATAAATATTCATGATACTACCTGAGTCTTCCTGCGTGAAACTGTGTAGGGAGATATCCTTTCAGAACACGTTGAAAGTCAGCCAGTTGCCTAATGATACCTTGATTAATTTGACTTGGCACAAGATGGTGCCAGGTGTGTCTATTGTCAGTTGGAATTGCTATGTGTTGACATCAATCTTGAAAGGTTTGCACAGAGCATCTGGCTTTTCTGCCAAACTATAAGGCAACAAAAATACTGTGGAAATACTGTGGCAACTAGTGAATTTGTGGTGCGTGTGTGGGGGTTGAGTGTACAGGTATGCCCAGTAACATGTATATATGTATATGATTTCTCATGGCCATTAGTCCTTTAACAAAATCATTGCCATAACAGGAATTTGACAAAATGTTGTTTTCTGACTGTCTTTTATTTATCAAGGTAAATGACTACTTGAGGTATGAATTTTAATTACGACAACATAACAACAACCATAATGAATGGGAGTACACCCGCATTTAAGAAAGATTGTTGGATCAGATGTTAGCTTATTTCCTCCTGGAACACAATGACAATTATTGAGGGCGTGTTGCTCTTGTTGGATAGTTGTAACTGATTTATCTGCACTCGCTGTGAATTATGTTATTGTTGCTTGCTTTTCTCCAGGTACACCCTAGCACCTGTCGAGGATCATATTGTTTAATTGTAATCTGTTTAACTACATGCTCTTCTGGTTCTACCCATTGGCACTTATTTGCTTTTTCACAATGTATGCTTCATGTTTTGGCTACCCGCAATGTTTGGGGCTATCACGCTGCTTATGATCATTGACCTAAGCACTTTTTTGTAAAGCTTTCTCTTGGAAGTCTCTTTGGATAAAAGCGTCTGCTAAATAAATAAATGTAAATGTAACAACCCACCAGGAGTCCAACTACTTTAGTACTTGCCAAGGTAGGCTACTCCATCTGTTACAGCAAAGATTTTCTTCACCCCAGTACTTCAGCACAATTGCGGAGAGGAGCCAAAGGTCAGTCACAGTTCAATCTCAGGGAAGTTTAGGAACACCTGTATACCTGAAAGGTAGTGTTAATACTGTAAATAACTCAGTATTGAAGAGGATAGGGGCTAACAACGGCAGCCCTCCAATGACAAATCAGTCCCACACACCTTTGTTTTTGTTTTTAATCAGTACCTTGAGGTTGCTAATCTGAAGACAGCCGGGGTTTCTCCTGCTGCTGTGAAAGTGTCCCATGACGGACTCTAATAAGGTCACCTAAGGTGAGCATTAAACAACCCCAACAGTTTGATGCCCCCTGCACCTTCCCATGTTCGGCCCAACTTCTGTCTCATCATCGGCACAGCATTACCTTCCCAATGATCATTATCCTGACAGTTTGGCATTGTTTGGATGAAAGAGGACAAGGTCTGACAAATGATGCCATTAAACACGACAAGCATGGGAGAGCAAGTCAGACTACAGGGATTGATCAAATGACTGGCTCTGGTTGGCTAATTAAATAGTATCGCACAAAGATGCTCGCACCAGTCCTAACGCTCTCAAGGCTCGTTTGATCACTCTAAACACATTTCAAAGCCTCACTTGCAGACGTCAAATGAGGTGCTAAAGTTAACTGTGATTAGGAGACAGTTAGACAGTGAGATGCAAAGTAGGCCCCCGACATTGTCAGAATCAGGCGCCTTGCTTTCTAGAGGAATCTGTGGGAGCCAAAATAAAATATAGACATGATGCTCATGATTAGTTAGGAAAGAAACATCTTGCTAAGAGATGAATGCACTTATAAGA
Organism: Hypomesus transpacificus; assembly: GCF_021917145.1. Lineage (NCBI taxonomy): Eukaryota > Metazoa > Chordata > Actinopteri > Osmeriformes > Osmeridae > Hypomesus > Hypomesus transpacificus. Next base: position 5,415,523 of record NC_061084.1, read on the forward strand.
TAATATTATATTTTACAGTACTTTAGAATCCAGGAGTACTTTAGGATCCAGGAGTACTTTAGGATCCAGGACCTTGGCCTTCGCTCTTCAAGTGTTTGATCAAGGCCCTCTGGCAACTATGGATTTCTTGCATTAAGAAGAAGCCCCTACTGTTGGTTTGAAATGACATTTTTCATACCACTAAAAATGTGGTATGAAGAAACGATTTTTAAAAATGATTTACCATGGTCATCAGTTGATGAGTACTAAGTACTCATAACTGAAAAACCATAAGCTTTATCTCGCATAATAATTGTCAGAGATTGAGGTATTTCTTAAATCCACCGCCCTCAGCATTCCTTCTCATTCTTCCAGATTGGATTTCGACACGCATTTAACATTATACTCGTGACACATCCGTGGCAGCGTTAGAACACCATTTGTTCTTTACATTCCCCTTGACTGGCTTCTCGGGCCCAGTTGGTTCCGCGTCTGCAGAATCACACCATGTTGAAATGGCATTACCGTCGCCGCGCGACTCGTCACAGGAAGCTAGTCCTTCTCGTTTCTAGTGAAATCTGTTTTCCTTCGCTCTGGGGGCTGCCGGGGAAGACAATTGTCACAAGGTGCGTGTGTGCTGCCACCCTCATTGCATGTTAATGGCAGCGCTATCCGTCTTTCTTTTTAGTGTGAAGGTGAGCGTGAGCGTAATCAGATGGAACATGGGGAATGTCACTCTGTATGACTTCATTGAGCTAAATATTGTGGATGGCCTGATAAAAGACCCAAAATAATCATGATTGAAAGTCTTTGGGGATCTTTACGTGTGCATCTGACGCGAGCACAATACGTAAATGCACGAACACTCTCCTGGGGAGGTTCGAGAAAATTTCAACTGGAGATGACAATAATGATTAAACATTGTTGTCATATAGTTTTCTTCACTGCATTGCAGGAATTAACATGCAAAAGACCATGTTAATAATTATTCAGACTCAACATTTAGGGGGGCCAAAAGGGGGTCCAAGCTTGTTGTCACAGGGTAATTGGCCTTCCCTGCCCCCCCTCCCTTCCAAAACCGTCCCTAACACTCTTACATGCACACAGTGCGAAAAAGGCCATTAAAGTTGAGCATAAATGCCTTTGGCTAAATGGCTTTGGTTTCTACTATGCAGGCAATGTTATCAACAGCATGAAAAAACATGAATTGGCAGGTTATCATTAGAACTGTACCTTCTTATAAGCACAACCATAATTGGATTTTACAGCAAGTCATTAGAAAACATTGTTATACCTTACAATCCGTTATCTCATATAGAAACACTTGAGGGAAATTCAGAATGAAATTCAATAAATGATAACAGGGGATATGTTCCACAAAAACTACCGTTATAATGTAACCATCAAGGTACGAAACACAAAAACTCAAAAAATAAATTGACAAAAAAATAGGTCATTTTATGCTGGTGTCAGAAACCCCAGGTGGTACAATTCCTTTAAGCTTCACATGCCAGCTCATTGTTAGTGAAACATCTGGATAGACAAAGTGACACAATTAATAATTAAGAAATAACGTAGACAGAACTCTAAATTATTTATTGATGTGATGACTGCCTGACAAACTGAAGCATTAAGTTTTTTTTTTATCTGTGAAGAAACACTGTGCATGGATTTTTTTGGAGAGTTTGCTCTCCCGGAAAATGTAATATAATGCATTGTCAGTGCAATTTATTGGTTGCAGTAAAGTTAAATATGGAAGCCAGGAAATCAGTAGCTTATCATGAGCCAGGTGTGAAAGTTCAATAACAGTTCATGTACTTGACTAGACATATTTCTAGAGCACCAGACGTGAACGGGCTCAAGCAGTAGCTCTTCCTTGCAAGCCAAGTACACAGTTGTTGAAGTAAAGCTTTCAGTCGAAATTCCAGTGGCTCAGAGTACACTTGTCTTGAAGCTTTTCCGTGGCAACAAGACTACAACAACATAGAAACCTTCCTCTGCAAAACACCCACATGCACACAAACAAACAGGATGCACAAAGAGTGTACCCAAATGAATTAGGCAACAAAAAAGAATAGTTGCTGACTAATTGTTTAAATTGGATATTAAGGTGGCAAAACACACTGGTCTTGACCGTACACCATTTTTGCATACAGTGCAGTACCGAGTGGTACCATAAAGGTCTCACGAGGCCACCTGTCAGCATGGAGGTCACGTTCCCCTCAAAGCACTGACTGTTAGCCTGCTGCTGTACTCAGAACATCCACTCCTCGAAAGGGCACTTAATGCAAGCAACTACCATAGATTTGACTGGCATTATCTTCAGTTAAGAGTTGAGCTTCCTGCTCTATTACATTTCATTGAAGGCAGGTGGCTAATCCCCTCAGGCTAAACATCTTATCTTGATAGCCTGTTGGTGTGGTGTGTGTGTGTTTATGTGTGTTTGTGTTTCACATAAGGAAGACAGGGATGTTGAGAATGTGAGTGGGTGCATGTGGTTGTTTGCTGTAGGGTAACAGTGGAGAATAAATGTTTTATTGCTGCAGTTTGTTGGAAACACAGCCTTTAGTCTTTCAAAAAAGGAAGTCTTTGCTCACTCGATGAGCTGAAGCCATACCTGGAGGGTTCACCATCTTTATGTTCCTCCATCCGACACCAATATGTTCTTATTGGGGTTCATTTGTTGTTTTTTTCACTTAGTCTTTTCATGCTTCTGACCATCTGAGAGCCCTACTCTTGTCATTACACTGCTGTAATGCTGTCCATCTGTCTCACACACACAAACACACATTAGTTAAGTCTTCCTGTTAACTTATATTTCATAAACAACACATTTGTTGTGCTCCTGAGTCAATAACTTCCTTGGAGATGCAGCAATCCTCGGGAGCCACACGTGCAAGATGCAAAGTCATCCTAGCACAATGGTGTTCATTCTAAGTTGACATGTTCTTTTAAAAACGTTATCTCCACAGTTTCTAAAATGCAGAAAAAACTCACCACTGCAATTCCTGGGGGACAATATAGTTCCCACATTGATTACAGCAAATAATTTTGTCTACTCTGTCGGGGGCGTGGCGGGGTTCGGTTAGTTTTATGGGAACAACACATATGGGAACGGAGACAGCTTTCTGGTGAGGAGCGCGAACGCGATGCGCTGAAGGGAGACAGCAATCGTCGGAGAGAGGTCGACTCCCATGCAATGTCAGCTGCATGTAGGCTTTAAAAGCGGACTTGATATCTTCGTTAAGTCAATTTAGTAGACATGTATCTGGGGATTATATCCCCGAAGAAGACTTATTTGGCATTCAAGTGGGGAGACGCATTCCGCGACCAATGTGCGTATTTTCATGTTTCCAATTGCTATTTTTAATGGACGTTATGTTTATGTTAACAAAACAGACATGAAATTAGTGTATTTTCGTCCTTGAATATACTATCCTGGAATAAAATTTACAACGGGACGTCATGGATTGGTTTAATTCCAGTGGAATTGATGCGCTTCCGTTTATCCATCCTAATTCCTCATGGTCTTTGGATAGTGGATATTCCTTGGCCACTATAGCGGGACTAGCTGCTCTCGTAAGTTTTCTAATATTGTTCACAATTGTCGGGAACGTATTGGTTGTTATAGCAGTGTTAACAAGCCGCGCACTGAAAGCTCCCCAAAATCTCTTTTTGGTATCGTTAGCCACAGCGGACATTCTAGTCGCCACTTTGGTGATGCCATTTTCATTGGCGAACGAACTTATGGGCTACTGGTATTTTGGAAAAGTTTGGTGTGGCATTTACCTGGCTTTAGACGTCTTGTTTTGTACTTCATCCATCGTCCATCTATGCGCTATCAGTTTGGACCGCTACTGGTCCGTAACGCAAGCAGTCGAGTATAATCTCAAACGGACCCCGAAACGAGTGAAGTGTATTATCATCATAGTATGGCTAATATCTGCCTTCATATCATCTCCCCCGCTGATTTCAATAGATAGCAACAAGGACAACAGTTCTCAACCACAGTGTGAACTCAACGATGACACGTGGTACATCCTCTCATCCAGCATTGCGTCATTCTTTGCTCCTTGCCTAATCATGATATTGGTGTATATCAGAATATACCAAGTAGCCAAAACCAGAACCAGAGGCATGTCAGAGAAAAAACAAGCACAAAATGGATCTACCCAGACTGAGAACGGCCTTAGCAAACTCAACGGAGACAGAGAGAATGGGCACTGCCAATGCCCACCTACACCCAGCCAGCGCACTACCATCGGGCACACCACCGAGGTGGAGGACCTGGAGGAAAGCTCCTCTTCGGAGGGGAAAGGTCACAAACCTCCAGATCTGAACCCAAAACGGGCCAAGCGGGCCAAGCGGGTGAGCCGGAAAGAAAGTTCCCTCTCCAAACACTCCAGCCGCATTTCACGAGCCAGTAACAAATCAATGGACCTCTTTGCCTCCAGAAAGAAAAGGAGGAGGAGCTCAGTATCTCAGAAAAAGGTTTCCCAGGCCAGGGAGAAAAGGTTCACCTTTGTGCTGGCGGTGGTCATGGGGGTGTTTGTAGTCTGCTGGTTCCCCTTCTTTTTCAGTTACAGCCTGTATGGAGTATGCAGGGATTCCTGCAAGATCCCCGAGCCCCTATTCAAGTTCTTTTTCTGGATTGGTTACTGCAACAGCTCCCTCAATCCAGCTATTTACACCATCTTCAACCAGGATTTCAGACGAGCCTTCCATAAAATTCTTTGCAAGTCGTGGAAAAAGTCATTTTAGATAAAGGGACTTTGTGCTCACAGTGTGAAGGTTATGACGACAAATTGAGAACCTTGTCAAATCTAAAACTGAACTTCACATTCATACACCAAATGTGGTTAATCTGAGCGTCCTTGGTCATATTAGTGTTTCCAGCCTACGTTCTGTATTTGCCATTCATGTGTGTGTGTGTGTGTGTGTGTACGCGAGAAAAGGTTCTCTTGGCAGAGTGCTGCTCAATGCTTTAATGTGATGACGTTCAACACTCCAACGCCGTACCCTTTCAGCCAAAGTGACAGCAGGTGGTCCTTCCAGCTTTCCTCTTGTTGTTCTAATGTAAACTTACAAGGGACTTAAGCTTGATGCATCCATTTAATATGTTGTCATGTCATGCTCATTGACTCCCCAGTGGACCCAAGGGATACAGTAAAAGTAACGTTTAAGGGGCTAATATCATTTTTTTAATGGTGTGGTTCAACTAAATTATTCATATAACGAGATGGACATTTATATGGACATTTATATAACAAGATGGACACTGGCAATTGTTTTTTCATCAAACATGAAGTATTTATTTTCAGACTCCTACCTCACATGGACAATTGCTGTGGAATTATTTTGTCGTTTGCCTTTTATTTGCAAAGTGGTGCATTTTACTTATGCTTGAAATGTGGGCTGTCATACAAAATAAAGGCTGACAATGTGTTACGTAAAGCTTGGTTGTGGTGTCGGAGCTGCAGAGGAGTCCTGTGGCTCACGATGGACGATGTGTTTGCACATGCCTGAGTGGTGAAGACACACAGTACTAGAGTGGCCAAACGTTCTGTCCTACAAGGTACTCAAGGCAGCAGAAGCAACATGCACTGCCAACATCAATCACAGGCTAAAACACAGCTTAAGTTTGTTCACTGGGAAAATGACCGGCATATATATTGTGTATGAAGAAGATTTAAGGGCCTCACACAAGGTTATGTCACAATACTATCAATACAGTGCATTTGTTTACATGTGCTACTTGTGAATGTGGAAGTCTGCATACTGATATCAGGGCTGGCAAGATGGCAAACTGGAATGTAGGAAGTCAGTGCAAAGGTAAGGAGCATTCAATCAGTGTGTGTTAAAATGTAGAATTTCACAGGAGATTCATGATCTAAAGCTAACTAGGATCAATAACTTTTAATGTGTAATGCTTATCTACATAAACATATTCTTATCTTATTGTTGAATAGTGAAAGAGTCAAATAGATTAGATGTGGTTTACTATGGATTATACATAACATCCAATCTATTTGACTATTTGTATATTAAATAATAAGATAAGGATATTCAGATGCGAAAGAATGTAACTGGTTTGGTATCCTGGCCAAGACAATCTCGCTTCTTTTCACAAGCCAGAAAGATCAGTCTGATCTACGAGCCTACAGAATTGGGACCTATCCTGCTTGTCTGCTAGTCTAGACCATCCCCACTGACGTGTGGTTACAGATACTTTTTTTTGTTGATGCGTTTCCATGTTGGCAACCATCTCTGAGGTTAAGGTGTGAAATTGATCGAGGCGCCACCACAGGTTCATCGAAGGTTTAGTCCCCCTGGACCAGTCTGACCAAGTGGGAATCATGGTGTTTGTGACCTTTGAGTACAACAGGTTTGATGTCAGTGCTGACTGCGAGGAGATAATCCAATAGTCCTCAATGCCCCTCTGGGCAAGGATGAGGTGGAACAGAATCCTTGAACTGCTATGTTTCTTGCATTCTACACAGAGGCTAAGGGACAGTGTGTCATGGATTTAGTTTTGCTTACAAAATTCTTGCATCTACTCTTATTTAAGAATGCAATATACAATGCAATATATTTGATAGGTTAACTGCAAAACTAAAATAAATTCAAGGCAACATAAATCATTTGACCATACTACCATATACTGCAATCTAGAGCAGTGGAAAGTACAGTTACCTGTTAAGATGCAGGTACAGCAGTACTCCACATATGTGTGGTGGCCTGTGGAAACCCTTCACATGGTGAAAATGTGACTTTCTGGGTATTATACATATTTGGAAACTACAAACTCTCCCGAATACAAATGTGTTTAGATCACTCAGATATCTTTATCACAACTGAAGTTACATCATTTTAAAGTTGACCTGTGCCAAAAAGTGAGAAGGGAGAAAACTGCATTTAAAGATTCCTCTCTGTACCATAAATCGATTTGACATGGCTTGAAAATCTTGCTATCTTTCCAGCCTGATGTTGTCATATTCATAATTCTAATCAGAATACGAGTCTGATACTGCTCCATTGGGCTGTGATTATGGGGCATGTTTTAACCGAACCTGGAAAAAAAAGCCTCTTAGCTCAATTGGATAGACCTCCAACCAATCAGAGCAAGCTAGTTACCGAATCCCGTAGGAAGGACGGCAAAAACATATTTTCAATCAACAAATGCCTTGATTGCATTTCTCTGTTCCTCTTTCAAAATTAATGCGCTGTAGATGTCTTCTAAAACAGACTCGATGGCAGAATCTACACATCTCAGCTTTCCAGCGGCAGCCATGTTTGTTGAAAACAAATTCAACCAAGGGGTCTTTGGTGACGTGGTTGATTACGTTACAGTTTATCATCTGTCCATCGTCGTATGAAGCCCGCCCGGACAATTTGATTGGTACGAACAGCCCTTGTTCGGGCATAGTTCTTCCCCAACGGAGCAATGCCAGACCGAACTTCCCGACCTAAAATGTTGTGGGCGGGGATAAGTTTGGCTGGCACCCAGGCTACTGTTTTTCATAAGTAATCATACACTTTTTGTACATTACAATGAAGTTTAGGGTGTTAACTATACAAAACATCAAAATTCTCAATTTACAGAAAACGATTTTTGATCTTTTATGGCTTATATGTTTCTACCTTGGACGGCCAATTGCCTTTTTGCATCTCAAACTCTTAAGCTACAGAGTGGCCTTCTGTGCTCCACTGATATCAATTTTCAACATAAACACAGCTTTCTTTATAAGGTCACTTTTAATAACGCTTTACCCTGCCACCTTCCAATGGCCTTTTGGATTTTTGAATGGCCAGCGGTGTCATTGTGTCCAATAAAAGCTTTAAGGAAGTGCTTGGACGGGGTGTCTTTGTTTGTTACTAACTCAATATTAGCTCAAGCAATCCAGTTTAGCAAAGTAGAGAATTGATTCCTCTTTTTTTATCCAGTAAAAGTGGTACATTCGTTGGGTATGAGTTGCTAAGCAATAGCTGTGATATGAAAAAAGTAATAAAAAGACAAACACCTTTTCATCAATGTTATACATACTGTAACCTCTGATGGTTTTTCAACTTTGTATAAAATCTCTCAAGAAAAGTGACATCAATACATCAAGTTGTTGTACTCCAATTGTATTTTTATGCTGTGATCATAAGGAAGAGGAAAGAGTAATCAAAAAATTCTAAAATTAATGAACTGTATGGAGATTGTATGGAGAATCCTTTATCTGTGCAGTTCCATGCTTTTTTTGCTCAACTGTGCTCAACTCCAAAGGATTTTGCCATCTGTCACATGACCTTACAAGTATCTGCAATGAATTGGAGCATTTGTAAGCAAAGCATGATCCCCTGGGGTTATTGTAGCATAGATATGGTTCGACCCTGAACTGCTCTAAACTGCTATGTAGCAACTACCAAAGCCTTTTACAACGAAACTGTGAAAGGGAGCAAAAGTACCTAGAATTTTCATTCAGTTATTTGCTTCTGGGAAAGAAAATCTGTAATTTATCCGTATTTAGGGCCTCAACAAAATGAAAGTTAGTCTATACTGGGAACTTTTGATCGCTGTAAGATGGAGAATGAATTATTATGCAAAAGCACAGTTCTGAGAAATTCAGCAATATGATGCATTGTTCATCAAAAGAGGTGCATACACTACTGTATCCTCTGATGGGAATAAAATATTGTAAAACTTAGATGAAAGTGAGTTTTTACCCCCCAAATGAATGGTAAAATTGTTCGGTCCTTCGGTAGAGTATCAATTTCATCAATACATTATCTGTTTGATTAAAATGGATGTCTGATCTGTTATTTTTGTCTAATGACATAAAACAAACTCACTAAGTAGCACCTACCACTAAGACTGGGGCCTTGATGCAGGGGGACTGCATGTGTTCCCTTCTCTTTCCTACTGCTTACCTGTCTCTATAAATAAAGCTATACAAATATTATGTTTTTAAAGCAGGATTTAAAGGTGTTTGAAATGTAAATTACATGCATCAAAATCAACCTGAACGAGTCAATATCTGGCCAGGTCCATGCTATTTCAACTTCACTGGGTTCCAAATGATTTGTTGCCATCTGTGACCATAACCTGACCCACACCTTTCTAGTCTGAATTGGAGCATTTAAGCAAAGTATGATACCCTGGGGTTATCAAATCAATATATATCATAATTTGTCCTTTAACTGACCTGAACTGTTGTGTAGAAAACCATCAAACATCTAAAACCTTGAGAAACTTGTGTGCTAAGAAATTCCAGTTTGTTATTTGAATCTGAGAAGAGTCGTTTTTCGGTCTTTAGACTCTCAACAATATCTATTTTATTTAAGTCGTTGAGACAGATATGTCTTGAGAGAAGGCTTTAAATAAATGGGAAAGCTTTTTCTGAATCACTTCAAGAAAATGAAATATTTAGCTGTTGAGTGCCATCAGATTGTCAATAGCCAGCTCTCCTGTAACTGGATATTTAGTTTTAAGCAGGACAATGAAAGAGACTCCACTCTGGTGGATTCCGTCAATCGTGATTACATTGAGTAACTCCCTTCAAGACCTCTTCTCTATGCTTGTTTCTTCCTCATATTTTTTCCTTATTATCTGCTGCTGTTATGATCAACTCAGCAGTTCACATTTTTGGGTGATAATACCAAGAGATAAACAGTCACAGTGAAAAAGTCCCTTCAGACTTTTGTTATGTAAATAAACAATGTCAATATAGAGTTTTTGCAGAGGAAAAATATGAAACAGAGACACATCTTACTGGCAATTTAGCGCAAGGGGAATTATGGGAATTCCAAGCAGCAGGGTACTGGCAGTGGTGTTATTGTGCTGGATGACTCCTGTCTTCTATGTTCGCTGGTAAAAAGGGACTCACATGAGCTAGCGCCCTCTCACACTCCATCAGGTTTATATTACACACAGCAGATAAACAATGTGGGATATTCCAAATGTTCTGCTGACCGTGACGTCGCTTGAACTTTCCCAGGTCATTTCTTACTGCTGAGCCATTGAGGAAAAACCTGAAATGTGGTTCGAATGTTAAATCAATGGGGTCCATAGTCACCACAAACTTTTACTTGCAGAGAGATTTGCTCTTAAGACATGTCGAAAGGAGAGTAATAAAAATGTAAAGATCTCCATGGGGGTATTCCAGAAAGCAGGTCATGCGACATACCCAGGTAAGTTAACGTTGGTAGTTATGCTTTCATTCCTGCAGCTAGTCCAAGGAGTTGCTCTGAACATATTGCATTTGGATCTGGCCCCTCAGTTTCCCAGTCAATACATCAATAAATCATTTGTTCCTGAGTTCAGATGATCATATATCACAGTGTAACTGTCAAGAATCATGATGGAGGGCATCTTAGGTGATGTCTCACAGACCTGCTAACACACTCACCATTGAGCTGACAGCTAGCCACTAGATTCAGAAGCACTGCAATGTCCCTACAACACCTCTTCACTTGCCTGTCAAATATATCTACTGAGAGGAAAAAGTGAGAGGGAGCAATTCGGCTAGAAGATTTTCCCACCACAGGAAAATTTTCAGTCAGCGTTCACTTTGGCACTTTTGAAATAATATGTGTCTGCGTATCAGTAGGCTCTAGGCCTACTAGACATGTCACTGTGCTTATTCAGGAGAATGATGCCATGTCAGAGATTTGCTTCAATACCCATCATAAATGCATGCATTGTTTTATTATGTGGTTTCACTTCACTGACGAATAATTGCATTTGTGTCATGGGTCATAATGTAGACGCTTGGGAAGAATAAACTACAAGTGTCATCTAGGCAGGAGCATAATACGTGAATACCGAAAATGTGTCCCCCCCCACTTTTTTATTGAGAAACTTTGATTTAAAGGCCACATCCTCAGTTATTGAAAAAAGCTTTCCCTTCACCATTTGAAAATAAAACTATGCCCTTGCATTTAGGTATCAGTCTCACTTGAGCTGAACTATTCCGAACAGTTGTCTTCATACACAATTTTTCACCCTCACGTTAGCCATGCTGCAACTCATGATTCAGTGAGCCGCAAAGACACAATACATAGTGTTCACAATTATATCCCATCGTTAAGGCACCCTGACTTTGCTGACGCTGTATTTTATTGTGTGCAATAACCTGAAGTTTCTTTTGCTTGGTTGGAGGTAGAATGCACATTAATTTCTACTAACCTTCCTGCTGGCCAAGGTCCCTGAACAATAGGACCACATAGTAGCAAACACAGGGCATTGTGTCATCACAGCTTGCGTTCTGTAAGCAAAGAGGAAGGAAGGTAGTGGGAAAACTAGGGACTTCCAACCAAGCGTGCAAAACTTAATACAGGACACACAATATCCTATAATGTGTGCAAAGTTGATTCATTGGACGCCATGCTTACATTATATGATTTTCCATGTACTTTTCTCAACTCTGAACTCATCCCACTGCCTCTTATTAAACAATATTTTCCACCTGCACAGGCCCAGAACAAACCTGGCTTTGATAAGGGCTTATGTTTTATCACCCCCAGACTGTGGAACTCACTACCAGAGCAACTCAGAGCATCCCAATCAATAGACATTTTTCAAACTATTTTCTTTAAGAAGGCATGTACTTTATGGCACCAAGATACTGTATGTCTGCACTTTTTATGTTTCTATTGATCTGTTTAGTGCTTGATTGCTTACTTTCTTTCAAACCTTGTTGGCGATTAAGATTGCCTCAACAATGAAGGACGCACTAGGCTATAAATATCATGTTTATCTGATTATTCTCACATTTTGGGTGAGGGAAAGGACCCCCCAGTTGTGACAGAAATTGGGATTAACATAAAATAGATGATAAAACATATATATATATACGACAGCCAGCAGTAAGACACAAGAGAGCAACGACACCATTTCTGTGCAGTATTTGTTTAGCACAAGCCTTGGCTCCTGGTGCGCAAGGAAACCCTAGGATCCTCTGCCACCAGGAGGTGTTGGGTCCTTTAACACCCCTAAGTCCTTTTTATTGTTTTGTTTTCACCACAGCGTTGAGGCTACACAGCCTAAGGGGAGTCCATGTTGGGGAAAAACAACAGAAGCCAAGCCTTTGACCACAATTTTGGTTCACAAGTGTTTTCCAAAAAGGGATACTGCAAGACAATTTCTATCAAATGTTGATGAAATTAGATTTTACATAACTGCTCTAAGCATTCTAGTACTGAATTGAACTTTGAATAGGGTAATATACAGTACCATTTTAACATACAAACCGAATTTGACAATATGAAGAAAAAAAATACAGCATCATTTGTCATTCCAAACCATAATTAAAATGAAATTTACTTACATTCAACTGTCATACCTAATCCGAGCTAACTGGCAATTTCACTCATCTAACTACCTGACTAGCAATTACATGTATTTTTGGAGCAGATCTGCTTCTGCATGAACTACACCACTGCTTTCCACACATTAATACTTACCCTCTCCAGATTTGAACCATGAACTCTGTCAGCACATTTCAAACCCACCTGCTAGGCTTCTATTCAACATCACGCCAAGAGGACTCACACATATCAAACCCACTTTTGATTGTTCCCTCGTTTCCAAATGTGAGAAAACCGTGGGTGGTTGGAGCACGTTCCTCTGACATCCACTACTGTCAGAAAATCATGAGCATTAATTGTGAGGTGAATCACCAGAGCAACTGTATCATCAAGTCATTGACGCATACACAACCAGATTGTTCTGAGCTTTGACTTTGCCCAGTGTTAGCCTCCCTGTCAGTAGCTTGGGGCCTGCAACTGCCACCACCCGTGAAGAGGTGCCAGCCATTTCCAGTTGACCTTCATGGGCCCTTCATTGTGTTAATGTGTATGCTAATATAGCCCCCTGGTGACCAATTGGAATGCATGTCACACGTAGTTCTACCTGTTGTCCCTTCATGCCTGCTGTGAGTCTGTTTCTGATGATACCAAACTTCCTGCTGGTTTTATTAAGCCAACCTACCTTTCCTCCATCCACAGAGTCTACAGACAATACACAAGAGTCATCCTAACCTGAGGTGGGAGTGGGGTTTGGATGTGACTGGGGGGGCGCTTAGGGCAGTTAGTAGACATAAAGAGTGTCAGATGTATGAAGTTGGCAGTTGTGGGACCTATGGCCAAAGGCGCCTTCATGAGCGAGAACGATAAATGTGGATTTAATGTTGGTCAGATTGAGTCCACAGTCAAGACGTAACGATTTGAAAAAGACAAAAGTTTCAACTACACTGTGAAAGACTGCCTAAATTCAGGACCACTCCCTTCAAATTTATTATAAAATCGGACACAGAATTGGTTTGGTGCCAGTTTGAGTCGACCTCAAGGACCCAATTCTTTTAAATCTGTCCCACATCAATTTAGCTCAGCCAACAGAAGTGAACTGCTGGCCGGTGAGAACTCAGGCTAATTTACTGACCAGCCAATTGCAGAAATTGAAGCACAAGCCGTCCTCAGTGCAATCATAGCACTCTTCTGACAGTCATGTGAATTATTGAAATTGTTTATCAAAGCTTCTGTGATGAACTGCTTAGACTTCTAAATTACTTTAGAAGTAAAAATGTGAAAAACCTTTAAACCTTGAATACTTTGTTTTGGTTGCTTCAGAATAGAGTGGATGAAAAGTGCATTTCTGTGTTCCCTATAAGTTATTGACAGTTATGAAACACAGCTCTATTGTTGTGACTTCATCATCCAAATCAAACAGTTCATGACTTCAGAGAGCTTGAATCAGGGCTCCTCCTTTAAATCTTCCAGTCAGTATGCAGTTCCTCATATGCTGTTGTATGACTTACAGTTTAATTTAACATTTTGATAAAAGTTTAAATCAGTTTCACTGTCAGGACCTAACCAACAGATACAGTTATTGACATCTCCAATTGAGGTGACCCAAAATAGACATTTGACCTCCAACAGCCCTACACCAAGACCATAGTATGTGAGCTCTAAATAATAATACATAATCTCAAAATAGTAAAGTGAATGTAAAGTGAATGTAAAATGGTGATGTGAAAATCCCAAAGTGTCCAGTTCCGTTATTGTCAATGGACAGTAGTTAAAGTTCCTTCAATACCCTCCACAGATATATCCTATAAAACAACTTTTTCCCTAGGAAGAGAAAAACGCAATATTCTGGCCGAGACAGGCTGGAGGTAATTGTGTTGGGATGGATGTGGGAGGCGAGATAAGTGTGAGCTCCCTGGGTGACTTGCAGGACCATGTACAGCCCCCACTTGGCTGTGTAATGGGCTGAGCTGTCCTTCACATTGCCTGCAGGAGGGGGGCAATGTGTTCACATGTGTTCCACAGCATGTTTTTCACTGCAGCAGTCAGTTAGTGCAAAACATTTGCTGCTTTTGAGCAGATCATTTGTCATTAAAGTCTGTTTTGAAAGTTTCCAAGATTGTTCACCCTCTTCTTTGATAAGTGACATTTATCTCCATGACTAATTACAAGTTAAATGCCAACAATTGCCATCCTTTCTTTCCTTTTGTCTACTCTGCCATTTTCTTTCAATTGTGTACTCAGGGTTAATTCAACTCAACTCCAAAATTACTTTTTCAATCTGTTGAGCTGCATCGAAGAAAATTGCTTGGATTGACCGCCCCCCCCCCCTCCCCATCCAGTTTTAATTACCATATAATACCATTGAGATAAGGCTAAATTAACTGCAAATGAAATGGAGTGTAAGGGGGGTCAGAAATCCTTTTGGGAGTACAGCAGAATTATTGATATGGTTTTGCCAATTGAGTGCTCTCTGTTTTAATGGGAAGCCATCCTTGAGTGCGTATGGGATTGTCAGTTAATGGACTGTCTAAGTTTCTCATACAGAACCACAAAGCCATCTAAGTGTTGTGCTTGGATTAGGATTTATTGCCAGTGAAGCAACTGCTCAGCAGCAATTTAATATTATGTCTCATACTACAGTCCATGCGTCCAGGGAAATCAATATAGAACTGGACAGCTAACCCTAATTACAAACAATGATGACTCAGGTGTCGCCTGGGATCTTGAAATGTTTTCATTCAGTTAAGAAAGAATTGTAGAGATGTTTTTTATGCTTTTTACTGAGCAATTATCAGTGATGTTATCCATATTAATAAGTCATTATGATAAAAGAAGCAGTATGTCCATGTGATGAATCAACCGGCTCTCCACAGGGAGTTTGATTTGCCACCCTTGGTATTAATGAGCAAAAGTTGTTGATTCACACGCAACACTCCCCCTGTGTGCCATTTCAGGCTGGACTGCATTCGCTGCATGGTGAAACCGTTCTCTTTTTCAAGTGAAAACTGAAATCCAACGCCCATCAGTCCCATCTGTTACAATTCCACCTGCAGCCTCCTCGTTCCACCCTATCAGAATAGGAACCCACACCCACAGAGGGAATAAAAACCATTCTGCATGAGAAAAAAACCTGTTTCTACCCAAACATAGCAGCTCAAAGTGTTCTGATTCATCTTTAGATGAAAAGGCGGTCCACACAAAAAAAAAGATTCTGATTCTCCATTCTTTTTTTGTTTCACATACCAGCATCCGCCACATCCGCTCAACCAGGTCCAGATTTTCAGGGGCTTCCTGCTGCTGTCTGAGGTTTTATACAGTCTCGCCACACGTTCCACCTGTGTGTCATGCTGTTAGTGAATGAATAAATGAATAGATGAATTCCCGTGTTCCTGTCTGAAAGGACATCTGTGTTTATGACTCAGAGCTTTTGATGTCTGAAGCTCAGATGTTGAACAAATCCCGTTGAGGTGGAGGTTGGGCTACACAACGCCAGCTGAAAGATGAAGATGACAACCCCCCCACCCCACTCCACGGCTTCAAACAGCATCACCACCAGTGTTAAACAAAAAAACATGTACTTGTTTTCCATTACACTCAGTAATTATGGTGCTCATCCTCCTCGTTTCTTACAATTAGATGTACATGATACCTCGATATAGTTTGACATTAAGGGGTCATTAAGAGATACAGCGCCACATCAAGTCAGTGGGAAACATGGAACTGTGTAATTAGCAATCATGAGCTATACAGATTCTGTGAAAATGATGTCAAATAGCTCAATTTTAATCCTAGGGAAGTCTTCACCACTAAAAACATACTGTATCATATAAAGGGTTGAGAATGGTTATTGGCCCCATCCAATACAATCTACAAGGAAGATATTTATGGAGAACTCAACACATGTGGGAAGAATTGCCAATGTAGCTGACAGAAAATGAAAGTGGCGAAGAACCCCCCATGGGGCCGATCCAATATTCTGTGTCCTATACACTCTAATTACCTGGTATGATGAGGCAAAGTAGATTTAGACATTAACATGCAAGAATCAGGAAATTGTCTTGATCGTGAAACTCATTTCTAGATCATGTACAGGAAACTACAGTATATAATGAAATCTGGGTTGCTCCTTTGAACAAACTATTTACCTTCAGAGCACAGATTTGGGAATGACACTTATTTCATGTAGAAACATTCAAAACAAACATTCAAAATGGGTCGCACTTCAGGTTCTGACACTACTGGACCAAAGGT
This sequence comes from Hypomesus transpacificus, assembly GCF_021917145.1. Classification (NCBI taxonomy): domain Eukaryota; kingdom Metazoa; phylum Chordata; class Actinopteri; order Osmeriformes; family Osmeridae; genus Hypomesus; species Hypomesus transpacificus. The sequence goes on from NC_061084.1 coordinate 5,432,044, forward strand.
TCTCAGGTGAGGCCGATACTGTAGCCTGTTAGTTGAAAAGAAACTTGAAACAACAAATGCTCTTGACAAATTGGTCATGATAAAAGCGAACAGTTTTTTGTTGCGGTTCAGTCTACTTATCTTAGTTTGCTTCAGTCCAGTGTTTTGTTTGGCAGGGACATGATTGAGTGTTTTTGTTCTCTAAGTGTCATGAATACTCCCTTTAAATGTTTCTATTTTACTCAGCGTTTGTTGTGAAATTTTCCTACACATTATTACAACCCTTGCCACCATTAATAACCTTCCATTTGAGCTACCTGCCAAAACTTCAGCATTTCTAACTTGCATTAAATATCTGTGCATAGTTTGGTGTCAGTATACCCTGATATAAGTCTACTCAATAAAACGTCAACGCTGTTGATACCTTCTTTTCACAAAAGCAGATTTCTATTATTAAAAATCTGCAGTTCATCACACTGACTGTCTCAGGAGAATTCAGGACAAAAGAGAGTATGTACATGATGTAGTATGTGATTGGACCGTGCTCTTGATTAAAGGAATTGCAAATGTTACAACTTATACCCATGACTGGCCTCTTTGTCACGCCCCTGGCTGTGACACTGTTTCTGTTTCTCTTTTTCCTGTGTTCTACTCCCTCCTTTTAATTTTTTCCAGTAATTTTAGATATAAACATAAAATGACATTCATAAAGCTGACAGTTTCTTCAGTAAGGTACAAAGCATTACAGTATTATCATCACCATGAACATTTTTTAAGAGCTGAGATGTGTAGATTCTGCCATCGAGTCTGTTTTAGAAGACATCAACAGCTATTTGGAAGAAAAAGCTATAAAATTACATGCTAAATGCACTTGTGTGAATGAATCAAAGCATGATTCTCTGTCCAAACACTTAGCAATCATAACCATCCCATAGCTCAGAAGTTCAGACTCTGAGGATATAATTATACCTTCTAGTGAAGACATTCAATTATTTACAAGCATCATTGATAATTTTGTATCTCTACAATGGGAAGATGTGACGCCAACAGCTTTTTTAGCTTCAAGTCAACTAACCCAAACCACATTAGTTAAAGACAGCAAATAAAATACTTTTCTAACTTCTGTGCAGTTTTAATGAAATGGTGTTCATCTATGAAAGGTTGTTGGGGTGACTGTACATGATTATTGTTCTATTATAATGAAAAATTATGATTAATGTAAAAATTAGATTCAAATTACCACCACAACCCTATCTCAACTGATTCACAAGGTGTTTGGAGATGATGTTTGATTATAGTTGACCAACATACTACAGTGCATGTGTAACAGCTGTGTACTGGAATTAACCTTGTTTGTTTATTGGTAGAGTTGGGTTGTGGTGGGCATCAAAATTCCCTCTCATTTTAAACTTTTCACGCACCATAACTCTGTTTGTTGTAATTAAAATCTTGTCCTGCACCATACATTTCCTGCCAATATTGACATAAGGTAAGTTTGTGTGTGTGTTTTACACCCGGAATGATATGGAGTAAAAATGTTACAAAGATGTTATATATTTCAGACTTTTTGGATTGATACAGGACTTGACCAATGACACCTACAGTATTGTACAGTGTCTGATGTCATGAGCACTATGCCTGCACGCCATTAGTTATCTTTTTTTGCTGCACAGTAACAGCACTGTGTGTTTCTTGAACCTAGGTTTCTTGACCTCATCCATAATCAAATGCTCTCACCAACAGATCTCCTTGGAAGAAATTGGTCAATTATTTAGAAGTGAGGAGAAGGACATCTCAAAGTGTAGGCGAATGTTGACGGACTGATGGATTACCGTGCTGTGATGAAATCGGATTATTTTCTAACCCTAACCCTTGTCGGATGAAATACACATAAAACGGTTTTCTGAATCTGGATTTGTGAATGACCAGATTTAGAATGTGGAAACATATTTTTTTTTTCAAATGAATAACAGCTATTGGGTATGATTCATGTTCAGACCAGATATCACTCTCACTCATGAGACACTTAACTGTAGCTCATTGTACAAGTCTACTGTTGGTACAACAACACCGTCCTTGATTCACCTTACTGAGTACAAATAGCACACTTAAGCAGTAACGTTACAACCCATCAGTGAAGAAAGTGCTCAGTAACCCCACGAAACCAAACCCAAAACAATTTAGTAGGGAGAGGTGGCTTGATCGTCATAGAATACCATCATACTCGGTATTCGAGCCGCCTGCACACTGCACTCTGACTACACACAGATGTTTCATAGAGAATGTAGGAGATAACTGACAACCCCTCAGGTTGGTGTCCTCACACACACGGCCTCGATCAATGCACACTGCGCCTCCGCCAGCTAGAGCGAATAAAAGGGGATTGTGGGATTATTCTGAGTGCGTGAGCGAATGATTTCGACTTGTGACAAGCCGGGGAGCAGCCCGCGGAGTTCATCACAGTCCTCCGCAGGGCTTTATCGGTTCCTGATGGAGAGGAACACACACATTTCCGGGATGGCAGACCCCAAAGCTCCATTAGCTGGGGAACGCCAGGGGTGTACAGAGACGGGGGCTAAGTCCCCGCACCATCTGGGAGACTGATAAGGAGGTAAAGGGCACCAGTGTATTGTACTGCTTGAAGATATATGGTTGCAAAGTCTCCATAGGCTGTGATGAATTGCAATGAGTTTTCAATTTACCTGTGAGGCAGACAACAAATCGCCGGGGGAGGATTATGGGATTTTGAATGTCATGGGGCAGGGACAGTTGTGATTCGTCGAGGAGTGAATGAGAGACATTTGAGGGGTAAATAAACTGCAGTAGGGAGTGATGTTAGACCGGGATGTGGTCTCTACATTGTAAGAGTCTAAGACGAATGGTACATTTAAATGATGGAGAAACCACACTAATCACTGAGTAGGCTATACTGTTGTTTGGCATGTTATTACTTAAAAAACAAAATTACTGTAGTCTGTGTTAAGTGTAGCCTACCAGCGTGATTTTGAGTCTCAATGGATTTCTCTTCAGTAGCTTTGATTTAGTCTACTCTACGCTTGTCTTTCCCTTGCAAAAACGTACACACCTGAGTGAATGACAGTATTTGTTGAATAAGTATCACCCAATTCAATAATAAGAAGCAGGAATGTAACTTCTCTCCCTTATTATCTAATCATTTCTGAAATCCAATTTGGAATATGAAACAGAAGTATAAAAGCTTTAATTGTCTGTGTCTGGACGGGACTGAGGGTGTGTGCAGTGTGACAGTTTGAGGTTATGCAAATGACTGTACTCTAACTGGACTCCCTGTACCCGGCTGCCAACAGAACTTATGCTGCCCTTACATTGATTTTGAAATCCAATTGAAGTGAAAGCCCAGAAACACTCATTTGCATTACGCTAGAAGTGTTTGCTTGACATGTGCCTCATGGCATTTATTTATTTATTTCCTCCCTCTTCTTGTGTGTACGTTCGAACTCCTTACAACAGACGCGTTCACTGTCTACGTCCCTCAAGGACTAATTTGATCTGATAGGGCGACGAGTGGAGACAGTCGCAACGTGCATAAGAACGACCCCTTAGACTCGGCGCGTAATGAATTTAACTGAACATCTTGCATGCAGAGTTTGAATGTGATCTTGTTAACGACATTTAAAAAGGGTCGCTTCCATCTACTGTCCTCCGGATGCGCTCGTGTCTCCAGACGCAAGTGTAATTGCGAGAGATACCGAGGTCTGAAAATGGCTGCCTAGGTAGGCTCTCCTGCCAGAGAAAATTCCTTGTATGTGCAAACTTTCATGGCAAATAAACACCAATTCTGATTCTGATTCTGAGGTCTCGTTTAAATGTCAGATCAAACAGGCATGGATCAAACAGTCATGTTCTCTGATTCAAAGTAGGCTTTCAACCAAGTCAGGGGTGAAAAAGGTGAGAAGGATACGGAAAACCCCCGACCCTCTAGGGTCATGCTTCCCCGGAAGTTAAACGGTTACCCATTTTGGTTTCAAAAAGGTGAGTCTCACCTAAAGGGGAGGAGTTTGCATGCCTATCAATGGCAATCGAAGGTAGGCTAATAGTTCCTGATTCCTTTTACAGATGCTCACTCCCCCTCCTGGACCTTCAAAGAATGAACAGAAGGATGATGTTGGACTTAGTTTGTATGACTCCCAATAGTCTAGTCCATCTTCACCCATTTAAATCCATCAAGACTGTATGTGCTAAATCTATGCTTTTGAAACAATACGTATAAGACATTTGGCTTACTGTTAAGCAATCATATTGCAACTTTGATAACCCAATGTGCCACAAAGTTGAAAAGACATCACTTTTGAGTGGATTTAGTTAAGCATAAGATTGCGCAGTAATCATATTTAGCAATTTCCATCTGTGATCAAATTGAAGCAATTATATCAGCATATTATTTGCATAAAAGACTTGATGGCACATCTCTGTGCACCACTGGCCACCCCTCCCTCTACCCTTCCACCCACCAGATTTATTTTTCAGCAAATATAATTTACCTCATTTTAACAGGCAATGATAACACTTTCCTCGGGAAAACACGGATTGCGTGGATGACATGATAATGTAATTTGGATTCAGCTCAAAGTGATCGATGAGTTCATACTGATTACCTAAAAAAAGTATATTAATGAGTTTCCAGTCGGTTGGTGTTTGGATTATAGAGAAGCATCACGGCCTCAATGGGAATCATAAAATGACAAGTGACTGGATTAAGCCGTTCTACTGATGCCATGGGGAGTGGGGCTATTTATTTTTTATGAAATACGTTTATAAGAACTACAGTTTCCATTCTCAAAAGTCAATGCCATTTCAGCAGCAGTGTCGGACCAATTTCGATTATTGACTAGTGACAAGCAACAGATGCGTTTCGTTACTTAGGAAGGGGACAGAGTTTCGGTCATTTATAGTGTTGGGACGGGCTGTTTATGTTCAACATGCTAACATTTACTTTGCTGTAACAGTAGCAGAGCCAGTCTTATTGAATTGGGGGACAGGGGGAAATGGTTGGAGTTTTGACTGTGAGTTATTTCCACAGGCGTAAGACATCACTGATACTGTATTTGTCTGTTATGGTCATGAATGGTCACATGGTGTAAGATTTTGATACTGTGTCATTGCCAAGACAACAGCTCCAATAACTTTATTTTTTTTATAATAGTGCCATACTGCCACCCTGTGGTTGAGGAGTGTCTTTGTAGACAGCAAGTTGCTGACGAAATTCACAATACTGTATTGTTTCTTACTATAAGGATAATGCATAATACCCCCATGGACCCTACAGTATTTAGGCTAGTAGGATTTAGATTAAATGGACAATTTTTTTTGACACTAGCTCAGAATAGGGACACTTCCTTTAAAACCTATCAGTCCAAAACAAGGTCAGTAACATGGAGTTGGTCCTCTACTTGGTACTTCGCTTCTATAACAGCCTCCACTCTTCTAGCCTTTTTATTCAACCACAAGAGCCTTTGTGAAGTTGGGCTCTCATGTTGAGTGATTAGGTCTGGCTCCCATGTGGTATTAGAATTCATTCAATGGTGTTTCGTGCGGTTGAGACCAGGGCTCTGTGCCTGCTATCCAGACAAGCCATTTCTTCATGGACCTCGCTTTGTGCATGGGGGTATTATCATTCTGAAGCCTCCCGCCACCTGTTGCCACAAAGTTTAAAGCACAGAATTGTCTATATTGCCTTTGTTTGTTTTAGCATCCTTCAGCGGAACTAGGTTGTCTAAAAGGAACCTTGAAAGACGGCTCCGGACTATCATTCTTCGCCCCGAGAAAAAAAACTGTACAGTTGGCACTATGCATTCGAGCTGTAGTGTTCTCCTGTCATATGTCAATTGTGTCAAAGTGCCAGTGCCTTTGACAGGTATGACAATGTTAACTTTCTTTTCTTTTAGTTGTCTTGTGCTATGTTCTGGCTTGGGTACCTTCAGTCTATGGAGAGTTTATACCGCCACTTTGCTCTCTTAACTTTTGAGTGTAACAAAGTTCAATGAAAATAATTGTTCCTTTCTTTAATGTGGGACCGGGGTCGGTCTGTAACAGAAAATTACATGTGCCGGAGTGACTACCAGTATTATTGTGGAGATTTTATTATGATCTTAAATGTATTTATTATGGTAGATTACTTTATTATTTTTTTATGCATCATACATCCGTACATATCAAGTGATGTATAGCCTTTTAAAAGAGCATTCTTACTATGGTAATTACCTTTTTTCATATTCATTGTTATTGAACTCAAAACATTTACTTACATATGCATATTAATCAGTGTGAACTTCTTGTCTTTTTTAGATAAAAAAAATATATAAAAATGTCTGGTATTGTTCAGAGGGCCGGTCCAAATGCGTGAGCGGAGGCCGTAGTTTGGGGTCCCCTGAAAGAATCCATGAACATCCATTGAACTGACATTGTAAACTTAATAGCTGAAAGGTAATGCTGATAAGGTAAAGATTAGAACTCATGACAAAAGTTTGTCTTCCGTCAGTGTAGTCCTCTGCCCTTATTAAATGCCATAATTTCATATGCTGTAAAGGTGCTTGAGGGATTTTCGCAGGAAACTTTATTGTAGTGGACTCTAGTGGTCAACTGGATCACTGCACTTGAAGTGCAACCAGAACTTATTACCACAATTGCAACAGTGCTAATCATTTAGCCCTTACCTGGGAAGAACACTGCTAAAACATATTGTAGCCTTGAGTCCAAATAAACAAAAATGTGTTTATCATATAAACAAAGATGTGTTTACATGATCAATTCTTGTCAATTCTTCTTCTTGGAAATTGTCTAAACTTCAGTCCCGTTGCATTTTGTGGATGTGGATCTTTCAAATTAACATTCATGATTCGTTTCCCAGAGAGTTATTAAACATAGTCGAGAACTTAAGTATGTTAGTAGTCTATTAAGGAATTAAAACAGATGTTTTTTTGCCTATACAACCTAAATTATAAACACGTGTAAAAAAAAACAAAAAACAATTAGCCTATCAAAGTATCACGGAGTCATATTTACACTTTATATTCAAAGCCGTTTGAAGTCATATTATTAACCGGCTTTTGAAAATAAAGGCCAAACTGAGAAATCATATAGACCTAGCATAAAATAACTACAGTAGCAAGCCTTTATGTTGCTTCAGTTTCAGTTTCTGTATTATTTCAGCCTCCGTTTGCAACGGCATTAAAATGTTCAGGACTGTTATCAGAAACATTATAAACAGTTACAGAACTGCTCCAATTCAGTTAACGTGGTATTATATCTACTTTGAGTAATTGATCAAGTGAAGTTGGTGTTGTCTAGCCTAGTAGCCAACCATAAGCTGTCACGAAATGCGGTGCCAGGCTTGTTTCTCAAAGGCCTAGACTTCGGTGCCAGTTGGAATGGGATTGGAAAGCATTAGTGCATTCATGGACTAACTTCCGATATCTGATTAACTAGGCTTTTGTCGCAGTGTCAAAGTAAGTGGAGACGACACCCTTGTTTTTGATCACACAGCATGAAACGCGCTGCCTGCCCCCCAAAATACGCTCAGGTGAGCAAGAAAATTAAAGTTGACATCTGAATTTCCTCTAAAACCTCTCGGTCTACAGTTAGAAAATATCCAGTTATGTGATTAATACATTTCCTTCTTTGCATCCAGTCTTCCAGCATGCATCCTTCATAACATTTATGTCTTGCCACTAGAGAGGAACACAAAATGCATTTAAGAAAACGGAATGACAGCGCTTTACGTCATGTGAGAGGTGAGTTTGGTTATTCCAGTTGAAGATTTTAAAACCATGCATTTAGGATCATTCCCAAGCATTTGTGTTTCTAGCTGATGTAGCCCAGCCAAATTTAATCTAGTCTAATGTTAAGTTGACAAAGGGCTAAATTTCCAAGTTGTCATCAAAAATACAATTTCTGAGCAGTAAATAGTTTATAGATAGAAACAGTCACCTAATGAGCGTCCAGATGAATATGAAATTGGGAAAGAACTGTAGCTACAACCAAACCTTTGTTTGATGTTTAGCTGTTATCTTTCAACCAGAACGTCACGGATCGAAGTTCCCTTCTCAGCATAGTTATTAAGGTACTGAACTTTTCTTTTGTCTGTCAAAACACACAAACATGAATCTTATTTATATATCAACTTGGATAAATTCCATTGATAATTTATAACTCTTACTTATTCGATCTGTTCAGAATGATTCTGCTTTAGGCCTAGTTTATGAGCTGCTAGAAACTGACATAAAATAGGCTAATACAACACTTCGAACATAGTAGGGACACTACTCATTGACTTCCTTCCGTTTTACTTCTAGGAACTTCTAGGAAAACAACCAAACAGGATTAATGATATAATTAGCCTTAAAAATGTCAATAGGCTAAGAGTAATAACAATAACATAGATAATTACAGTAATATAAAGCTACTCATAGGTGACATTTGCCATTGATATTTTGTTATTATATGCTTTATTAATCATTCTTATTCAATATGTGTTATCAATGTTAAAATACACATGTATTATTTGTATAATTATTTTAAAAATACATATCTCGGAGTAGACCTATGTAGGCTTATTAGAACAGGGAATGTGCCTTTGATCTAAAAAACGATATGATTTAGGATGTAACATTTATAGGCATACTGATATTAAACACAGCATCAGTAAATCCATTAACTTAAAAAAAAACGTTTGTAGTTTAAAATTCTCAAATAAATTACAATAGCATATACATATTGCCCCCAATAAGTAAAAGTGATGTCAATAAGCTTGAAAACTGTTGGTGTATTCTATAGCCTGAGTATAGGCTATATGCTTTATTTTATGCAGCAAATGGTTAGTAAAATGCCATTATAGTGATATAAAGAACACGTTTGCTGCTTGTTATGCTAACACAACAAAACATATTGATAATGTAGCCTACAAACACGTCTAAAGACATACTTTTTGAGGCCAGGAAACCTAATATTGTTGGTTGCTTATGGCAAAATCACAAATGTATCCATGGTTTGCAAATAGTAGCCTATAACAAAAGAATAGAGCACAGGGCTGTGTGAACGATAGACTTTCATTTTAGTAGGCCTATGGGTCTTTAGGTGACTTCTTCTTGCATGATCATGAATAATAAAAAGCACTTTAAATGCCCTAAAATCATGGCGTTTTCATAACTGTCCTTGAATAGATTCGTGAGCGATAAGAAAATCATTTTCACCTTGTCAAAAGAGGTAGAATCAGGTCAGAGGTGCTGCAAGACTCTGAGAACGGCTAAAGGCATGCAGCAGGAGAAAGGACTTGCGTGACAACATAGGGTAAACAAGATTTTCCAGGGCAATCGAGTGTCCTTGAAGCACACATTAGAAGTGAACTCTTTCATCTTTCATGTTGCTTCTGGTTATCTTACCATGCCACTTTCCCATGTATGTTTAATCATATCAGATGTTTTTCCAATGAGTATGGTATCCTTTCGGGAAATTCCGTAGAATTTATCTGAATTGATTGAAGGGAAAGTAGTCCACAATTATAGTTTAGATACCTACACATTATATATATATATATATATATATATATATATATATATATATATACATATGTTATTTTTTTTTGTCTAGGATACATTTATGAAACTGCAATAGTCTGATTTTACTAGCCTAAAACAAGTTCTTTTTTCATAGAAAACGTAAAGTTGGAGAGATTGTTTAGCAAGTTCGACATAAACTTTAGCAGTTCCAAAAAGTTAAATAATAATAATTGTATTTATGATAATGACATCACTACAATAACACATATAAGTAATAATAACAATAGCAATATGAAGCATAGGAATATTGATACAGTAGGCCTATATGTTTAACACTGAGGTCTTAACTAATTTTTGAACAGATTTGAACTAAACAGTTTTGAATGGTTTTCATTGTAGTCTCATAAACTATTAAAAACATCTTAAAAAATGTATTGGTTGTCATTTTATATTGATACCTGATTCAAATTAAAATAGTCTAGATTTAGCTTGTTTGAAGTCAAATGTTTTGCTGAAGTCCAGATTAACCAAGTCTATCTGTAAACACTTCACAAACGTTTTGTACCAATAAAAAATGAAGGGCAATAACATAGAAGTGATTTTACTTGAATAAGTTTAATTTAATATGTTCAAAAAAAATCCTAAACGAGATATGGATCATTCCACCAAACCAGCATGTAAAATCTAACCATGTATTTATTTTATGCCAGAAAGTGTTGTTTTATTCAAATTAAGGTTTAATCCCAGTGGTTATGTGTTTATGCTCTATTTTACGAGAACTGTCAGGTAAACAACTTTGCTCCTTGCAGTGAGAATGCATTTGTCTCTGGAGACTACAGCAGTCCAAAAATGCCTCTCAAAAAAGGCTCCCATGCTTACGATTTACTCTCTATCAAATACAAAAATATTGAGAAGAAAGCTTATGGGCACATTGCATCTGCCCTTACCATTGGCTTAATATCAGATACACTTTTAGCAGTCTTTCAGTGGTATGATTTATTGAAAAATATGGACCTTGGTTTGAGCTAATATGACAGAAGTGCTTTGACCTTGGGGGCAGCGTCATTTCTAGTCAGCTGCCTTTTCCCCACTACCTTGAGTGTATTCTCCTTCTTTCTCACGCGATTCCTGCATTTGAGAGGAATTCAGTCTGTCGTTCAGTAGCTTTCCCCAACTAGGCAGGGTTATTTTAAGTTTACTCACAAATATGAGCTGAACCACAAAGCTGCCGGGTCAGTGAATGTGATGTTAGCTAAATCAATCAAGTGAAGATGGGATATTTTCTTACAGACACCAATTTTAAAATATTTTCCTAAAAGCCAGCGCTTAATTACATCTATAGTATTTTATATTGATGAAGTTCTTAATATTCCTTTTTTAACAAAACAAATACATGTTATTGAACCTAATCACAATCTTTTTCTGCATTATCAGCTCTCAAGTGATGTCAACCACATGAGAAGTGCTGTGTTAACATTTGACCTCAGTTCCTGGCACTGCAAGGCATTAGTGGTATTATGGAGGGCAAATATGCCTTGGAACTAACTCTGATATATGAACATTGATCTAATGTCCCATAAGCCTATTTATTTCCAGTGGACATGTAATCCATCAGAAGTGCTCCTTGTTCCAACCCCTGGGGAATGAATATGTGCTTCCTGTATACCTGCTGCACTTATCTCATGTAATAAACCTTGCTGTAGTCCCCCCAGTTTAACTGTGTACATGAAAAATAACTTGTGCATATGCTGATTTGATGCATGACTAAGTGGTTGAAGTTGTGACACTACATCAAAAGTAAAGCCTTTGTACTGTGTGGACAGCAAATTACAGAACATATTTGAGCATTTATTCATATCTGACTTCCCAGGCAGTGCCTTTAACTTTACCCTTCACACAGAAACTCTGTGAGAGAGGGCAGTTTGTGGCACTAAGCTGTGATGTGCTTAAAATGTCAACTCTTTTCCCCCATTGTGCCGAACTGCCGAACTGGCCTTAACAGGGGTTAATTTGCCGTGGAAGGGTTAAACAAACCTGCATGCAAAGATTACACCACAGCAAAACCCTTATATGCACTGCAAATGTTTTCTTGAATGCTGCAAGCTCAAATAACAACATAAAAGCTGAAAACAGTGGTGAGGTTGTAATCATTAGGCTAACCGTTTCTGTGTCCACATAGGATTCAGCAAACGCTCAATAGTCACCAAACCAAACAAATCCCAGAATGCCTTTTGGCTTGTCCAGATGAATAGTGTTCTGGGTGCACTGGGATGAAAGGTAAAATGGATTAAACTGGAAAAAGTACATGTCAATTTCAATGAAAGCAACCTGAGGTGTACTGGAGATAAAATGCAGATTAAAGTTTCAAACTCAGGTTCTGTTCCTCTGTGGTCCACCCACTTGACATAAACCGCCACAAAGACAATGTTCAAGAGTTTCTTGATGGTAACGTATCTTAGCATTCTCCACAAACCAGTATAGGAGTAAGAAGAAAAAAGAGAAAGAGAAAACAAGGTATCTCCCCAAGCATGCTAAATAAGGCAAATTCATCAATAGCTCCAAGCTCAAAACATTATAAAGGGGCCTTCTGGTTGATTGCTTCTCTGAAGGCAGAACCGAGATGTCTGGACCTCGGCGACCTCATATACACTATTGCATTCTGGGTCGTGGCCTTGACCTCAACAGTGTGCACTATGACAGTGACCTATTATCCTATCAGCTATGACTCATAATGATACCCAAGATTCCCCCGTGCAGGCCCCTAATACAGTCATCCTCATCCTCTGGAATTCGCAAAGGAGACAGGAAAGACAAACATATACTTTGCTAATGATATAGGATTGGAATGCCTATGTTGTTGGATAGTTAGATTAATTACTTCAGTATGGATGAGCAGACTTAACAATAACCTCAGAAATCAGAATAATTCATCAAATGGTGAAGTTATATGCATTGGTATACCTTTGTCTAGCCTAGTAGAAGACTTATTTTTGAGTCATGTATACACTGCAGGGATATTCTAGTCAGACTAGAGATTATGTATTGACTTTGTGTAAAATTAACATAAACTAATCCCTGTCCTGTGGATAAATATAAATGTCACCCAGGATCTACTAGTAAATATGTTTCCTGTTGTGGTGCAAAAGAATGATTACAAAGTAATGTAAAGTTGTTTTTTAAGTACTTTATTTTTCAAATTTTCCAGGATTTATAATGGTACACACAAACATCACAGACATATAAGAACAACTCAATAGGAAGCATAAACAATAACCCAAACAGCTGCTAGATATAGATAACAATAATTAGTGAATGATGTACAGGTTTTATAATGGCATCTAATTGGGCTCAGAGTCTCTGTTTCCATGATTCTGTGATGGTCTGACTGCTGCATGAAGGGTTTTCTTTCTATTTTAAAAAAAGTATTTAAAATAAACGAATTTAACTACTAAATTTAAGTGCCCTCTTAAAAAAAGTTATTTCAAACATCAATGCTACATGTACTGTCATGTAACCTCACAATGAAACAGGGAAGATTCATTGGCCACTTGCAGGGCAGAGAGAGATATTTACAAGAATCAACATCAAAACATGTCTGGATGATTGATCATTTAGCCTATATGATGTACTTTAAGAATGTAATTGTCGCTGAATATGTATTGTGCTCCACGGTTTTTCTTTTCTTTTTTTCTTCTTTATTTGGGTGGGGCAAACCAATGTATATTCCATAACATGAGAAAAAGTGCATTTAGGCCCTTATCTGTTGGTCAGTTGCAGTTTGTTTGTGTGAGTGTGCATGTGTGTGTGGAGAGAGGTTTGTGTTTAACATTTTTTGTGTGTTATTTCAAGTTACTGAATACTGTAAATAAATAAAGCTGTGCTCTATAGAGGTTGGTGTATGTCTATATTTTCAAAATAATATCCAGTCTCTGAAAATCTCAGGTTGGGCATCCTGCAAAGTCTAGCACACCCTGAAACATGATATTCAAAGCCCATATCTGATCCTGAAAAATAATGTCTTTAAATCAAGTGGACTGTGCACAAATAGACAATTACAACTTTATAACCAACTACTCGTCAAGGCTACACGGAACTTATGAACTCCAAAAAATAAAGATACAGCATCACTAATAGAGTCTGAACTACCAAGCCAATACAATACCTAAGGCCCGTGGCTAATTGAGTTTATAATTCTAAGATGTTTTGAAAACCTAGTGAAAGGATAAACCTTGTAATCCAAGCAAATTTGCGAGTTAGTCTGCTACAACAACAAAAAATCATACAACTTGTTGAAGCATAGCCTCGTTTTGTTCATTGCATCTGATTAATACTTAACAAATTGTCAAATGTTTGCCCTTTTTATCATGTAATTTATAATTTAGTTTAACAAAGCTAATATAGGACTAGCTATGGTCAATCGGTAGCCTATTTATCCTGCAGGCCGCAGCGCTCAATGCGCAAGGAAAATGTAGGCCTACATCTATCGGTTGAGAACAGTTTTAGTATAAAATCGATCACTATCATTAAACTATATTACTACAATATGCAAAATAAGCGAACAATATCATTAGTATTAGAATTAGTATTTATATTGTCATTATTTCCAACATTCCTCTGACCAGCTAAATCATTTTCCATAACACACAACCACACAAATATGGTTCAAAACATATTTGGATATTTATGCGAAGAGTTTAGGCTTTGGTTGTGTTGGCTGAGTCGTCAAATCTCAGATTACAGGCTAATGAAAAAAAAGTGCTGCTCTAATTGTACATGCATATATATATATTTTAAATACATTTTGTTGTTGTTATTTAGCTTAGCTATTTCATATTTCAAAAAGCAGCTGAGTTAACAACTAAAATACATGAAGCAGAACTGCACTCACTCTTTACGGGAATGAAGAGAAAGAAAATCCTAAATTGATTTGTACATTCAATAAGCATATACAGGACGCTGTTTGTACCTTAGTTAGCCACATTTTAGGCTATAATTTGAATGGAATACGTGCTTAATAAAGAATTGTAACATAGCTTAAATTTGTGTGCATAGACAGATATAACCAATAGGAGGTACTGTGACATTCTTAGTGAAGCTATCTCCTCTTTCATGGAATGCCAGCCTGCGGACACTACTGTATCTTTGCTTTGATTTGCTCCCTAATTGACCTAAATAAAGCATCTCAAAGACACTGCCCCTGCAACCCCTAAAGGCAGACTATCACACACCGTAGGGAGCTCAATTCATGTAACATTCTTATTTTGTAAAGTAATCTCGCTCGCAGTCTCGACTGTCCAATCGCAAGACGTTGTTATACAGCCGCGTATAGCTCTCGCTCAGTGAAATTTACAGTAGAAGGCTATATCTACGGATTCTCTCAAAGGCTTGCACTCATGTCTCCGGCTTTCGTGGATTGCTCGACGTGGTTCACGGGAGCTAGTAAACGTAATCTATAGTTGTACATGGGATACATGGGAATGTATTGACAACACCTGAACATTAAGAAATATCGTTTTTTATCAGTGATATAAGCGTTAAATTAAAACAGTATGGTTGCTGATAAAGCGCCAGAGTCTCAACATGGCCCATCCTCGAGAGGTTCATCGTTTTCCATTGAGAATTTACTTCGTAGAACTGCCGACAAAAGATCTTCAACCGAAGATGAATTGGAATGTAAAGCAAAGGGCCTTACCTACAACTTCTCTACCCAGGAGGAACATCGAGTATCTTCATTTGGACTAAACGCGCAGCGCCTTGAAAAAGACGATATTTTGGACTGGTGTGAGAGCTCTCCTATCCAAGTCCACGGTCTTATAAGGAGGAGTGAGTGCACATTTTGGTTACGGTTGATGTTTATATCTGCATACACACTATTTCCAAATGCTATATAGGCTAAATTATGCTTGTTTATTTGGCTACACATAAATTATGCTTTGGAGTTTGGTGTTTCAAAAAAACAGACACAAGAAGGGCGCCTCAAACTCAATTCAACCTTGCTCCTATGAGGGCACATTTGACCATAACTTCGCAGGCAAATTATGAATCCATACTCAATCCAAGCCAAACAACCATGCGCTGCATTGCCTGCAGTCCATGCGTAAAAGCTCTCCATACCCTGTGTGGTAGTTTATTGTAGCCTAACTGACTAATGTTACCTATGCCTGTGATTTATGTAGTAGGTTAGTTTACTTTAATCCGATCATTATAGTATGTCATCAATATTGTGTTCAGTGAAAGTATACTGGAATAATGGATGTATAGATTCAGATTCTCATGGCCTTCCTATGATATTCCTCACTCATTTCAGGTTCACAATATCATTCTCACATCTCCGATAATTCCGGGTACACTCAACCAACTAGTGACCGGAATTCCCCTCTACCGGAGCCGGAGGAAGACACTGATGACCCAGATAGCAAAGCAGAGGATTGTCTGACAGATGACAAAGATGACGACACGCGTTCTCCGTGTTTCGCGCGAGATGACAGTGACAATCCCGATGCAAAAGCAGTTCGCAAAAAGAAGACTCGGACAGTTTTCAGTCGGAGCCAGGTGTTTCAGCTCGAGTCCACCTTTGATATAAAACGGTACCTGAGCAGCTCCGAGCGGGCAGGGCTGGCCGCCTCACTTCAACTCACTGAGACGCAAGTGAAGATTTGGTTCCAGAACCGCAGGAACAAATGGAAGAGACAGATTGCGGCAGACATGGAGGCCACGACAAGCATCTCCTATTCGGCTCAAAGGATTGTCAGGGTTCCGATTTTATATCACGAGAATGTGACACCTGGTTCGCTCACCACAAACTTGTCACAAGTGTCGCCACCCTTAGTTGGCTTCGCCAGCACTATGAGTTACCCCATCTCCCACTTCCCTCACCCGATGTCTTATATTAGATCACAAATGACAGGTTTTGTGTGATTAAATATATTTAGTGACAATGTTGTTGATGAGTTCTGCTCCTTATCATTGCAATCATTAAGTTGGGTCGCCAGGGTAAACAAATCTTATATTTTGGCCCACTTATATTTTAGTAGTTCTTCAGATGTTCCATGTAAGCCTACAGTATGTCTACAATTAATGATTGAACTTTATCAATAATTCTTTATCAACATAAAGCCTAAGTTAACCTCAGAATAATAACACCTTGGGCGTTTTAAACTAGGCCTATATTTTGTCAGATAGGCTACAGTAGCCAACATTGACAGACTGAGTTTTTACGAACTCCAGTCCGCCAACACGTATGTCTTAAAACCATTTTATTAGAATGGGGTTCGGGATACAACACTCTTTGCGTATTTCACAATCTTTTATATAAATGGGGTTTCATACTGATTTTTGTATACAGTCACTGTCCATAAACTGTGAATAAAAGATATGCAACTGAACGTGTTTCTGTATATTGTGTGAATACATGTGATAGGCCGATATGTGACATATAACCCTCATTATACAAATCACCCAATGTTATAATATATTTGCCTACTTTACCCCCAGTAAACAATGCACCTCGTTTTAGAATATAAAAACTAGAAGGAGATTCATTAGTCTATAGCCTATCCAAATCATAGATATGGTCGCCTGCATTCACATTCGTTTTTCCACGGGTAAACAGACTATTTAAGGAAGTGGGCAAGGGTAAGTGATAAAAATAAAAGACCCCCACCTAGCCATCAAAGCTTGAAAATGTGGGGAAAGCTAGACGTAGATTTCTAAAGCTTAAACATAATTTGTATTCAAACAAAATATTTACAATAGGTAAAAGTATCTATTGACCTACCAAGCAACTATAATTTCAGAGGCTGCTTTTCTTAAGAGCTTCACATTTTTTTTATATATATATTTGAATGTAGCCAAATTCTGGAAACCGTAGGCTTAGGGGTCTTCACCGAAAATATTCAGCGTAAGATTGCCCTTTGAATCATAAACGTCACTTTAGTTCAAATCTTAAAAGATACACTGTAGTGTTTAATGTCAAGGACCCCATCTTAAGTTAATGTCTCCATCAACAAGATAACAATCGAGAAAGCAAAATAGTGACAAAATGCATACTACCTTACTGAAGTGTTTTCAATATCTCCCAGAATAACTTGACAAAACTCATTCAATTTAAAACGCGATGTTTTGACTAAAATGGCAATTTGGGTGATGTTAAGATAATAAACTATTATTCCACACAAGTAGGCTAGTCTAAACGTTTATGGTGCGTAAATATTGCAGGTTAAGGACGCTTCCCGCCCTCATCTGATATTTGGCGTCACGCTGCCTTGCAATTTCACCAATCAAAAGCTACAAAACCACAGTCTTCCGGTTCATTGAATAACGGTACTCTACGTCCTGGTGTAGTTGCAATCAGGGAGCAATGGTGCTTCGAGTATCCAAAGACTTCGATGTTTTGGGAACCTCCGTCATCTTTTACTTTATAAAGAAAACCATAGATGTCGGGGAATATGAACAAAGTGGACATCCCATGTCGAACTGCTTCTTTGACATTCACAATTGACAATATCCTTAATCTGAAGCAAAACAAAATCAACTTGGACGCACAGTTTTCTAAAGTGCAAACGGACAGTGGACGTAAAAATGATTTCCAACTGCGGTACCACGAGGACTACGACGTTCAGAGGCGGCAAGAGCCAGACGTACCTCAAGAGCCAGGTGAGCTCTTTGGTTATTTTAAAATAAACATACTTGTCTAGTAGGCTAAGTCAAGTCTTGACAATTAGGTATTCGATCAATTAACGTAGCTTATATAGGATGGGGAACATGCATTAGGCTATATAGGCTACTGTATTAGCCTATTCCACCCAGGTTTGGAGGGTGTCACGAATTTCTGTATATGGCATCGAAACAAGTTTTGTTTCTTAATTTCACAGCGCAAACAGCAAACAGCGCCAGCAACGACGGCTACGCTCTTGTTCGGAAAATCTGCAGGGAGGACTCAACTCAGATGATTGACACTTGTCCAAGGGCTGAGAGCGCAAGCAGCTGCGATGATTTATCGGAGCAACACAAACCCAATGCTAAAACCAAAGCAATGGCAAAGAAGAAAACTCGCACTATATTCTCCAAACGGCAGATTTTTCAATTGGAAGCTACATTTGACATGAAAAGATATCTAAGCAGCGCAGAGCGCGCGTGTCTGGCGAATTCCTTACAACTTACAGAGACCCAAGTCAAAATTTGGTTCCAGAACCGTCGGAATAAATTGAAGCGTCAGTTATCCACAGACATAGAAGGACCAGTTGCCTCTGATCATCTTTCAGATGCTGGAAAAAATGTGCAATTACCAACTCTTTATAAAGACAGTAACATTTTTGGCGGATGTTTGTTACCGATGCCTTTCCCAGTGGTATATCCAGCAGCAAACAATGCACCATACTTTTACTTTTCAAACTCTGGTAAATATTTCAGCTTGTTCGATA
The DNA here is from genome assembly GCF_021917145.1 of Hypomesus transpacificus. NCBI lineage: Eukaryota > Metazoa > Chordata > Actinopteri > Osmeriformes > Osmeridae > Hypomesus > Hypomesus transpacificus. Next base: position 5,450,978 of record NC_061084.1, read on the forward strand.
CAGATTGATGATGAGCATGTTTGGGATGTACTTGTCGTGAACATGAAACGTGAATGGCCATCAGTTCGGATTCAGCTTCCACTGACAATGCCCTTCAGAGTGTATTTAAAAACCGTTATAGGCCTACTTTTTATGCTGGTTTTCAACTTATCTTGACAATTGCGTCCTAGACCAATGCATGTGCCACTTTTAGTCCTTCACAGTAATGTTTTGGGTTCATTAGAATACATAATGCCATTTATATAATAATGTGTAATTGCAATTATTTTTGTTATTATTTAAACTCCACAAGCTTGGAATTTTATCATCAAAGAATTATCATTATTTGTGCTGTAGGCCTACAGTGATGAATGAATGTAGCCTATGTTTATATTGTGCTGGGGATTGATGTAGGACATATTTCCTTATACCTTATTCCATATTACCTTCACTGCAACTATAGTTGCTTGCTTTATACATATTTAATTTTTCTAACATTTACTATTACTGAGTTGTTGTTTATTTTCTCACTATGCAGTATATTTTATTTATATTGCCTTACTTGTTCATTTCAATGTCTTTTTAAATGTTTATTTTTTACACTTACTCATTATCTAAAAACAGTGATAAAGACAGATTGTACAACTGTTGACATACAGTATATCATGACAACAACCACAAAATATGCAATAAAGTGTTGTAATATTTGCAACATTTCAATGTTTTTTGAATTACAGCTTGTAGGCTCAGAAGTACTCAGATCCAGTTAAGTGATATTTTTGTTATTATTGAAAATGACACAATTATATAACACTGCTATAAAATTAACTCACAACATAAAACTTTAAAAAAAGTTGTTCACACACCAAATTGATTCTCATGAAATCATATTTCTCTACTTACAGTTTATGCAGTGAAGTGTGTACCATGTGTGTACTTTTGCAGTCAAACATATTTAAGTTCTATAGGAAAGGGGTTTACTAAGGGTCGTGAGTGCCTGATGCACAAACAATGCAGAAGTGATGATGTAGGTTTTTGGGTTACCATTGACCAATTAATTTCCAGTTCCATATGTATCCATTTATGTGCGTGTGTGTTTCGATGCATTCATTGTTTTCCTCACACACAACATTAGCCTGGATGTGCAGGGTTATGAGTGCATAGGTGACATTTGTAGACGTGTGCATAAGCCCAAATGTGCAAATGTTTGTATCTCAATCTTGTGTGTGGGTCTGGATCTGAGAAAGAAAAAGTATGGGGGATAGACACCCAGTGCATGTGTATTTACACAGAGAAGAATTGAGGCTTCTGGAAAGAGACTTTCCTAAAGGGCCATGCTAGCTGCACTTACACAGTGTTTCCGGGTCACTACTCCCTTCAGCGCTGGAGTCTCGCGCTGCTTTCTCCCTGTCAGAGCCATTCAGAGGCTTGCCTCTGTTAACCTGTTCACTCAACCACTTTGTCTGCGTATGAAATCAGTTGTTTTCTCTAGTATATCCCTGTCCTGTTGCTTCCCTTAAGATTGTCGGGTTAACTGCGCAAAACAGACCCCACTGATATAGTTACTCTGATGAAATGTAACTTTCCATTAGATCTGTGTTACATGTAGCTCTTAAACATTCATGCACTTTAGATTTACACAGACTTTAAGATGCAATGGCCATTTTGTCATTTTAGTTTAGTTTATTGAAGGAAATTTCAGTTAGGTTGTTAATGCTATTGGAGAGTTTCATATTTATTGTTTACATATTGACTGACAGACTTGTTTCTCTGTTCCAGGCTGAATCCTAACACATAACTGAACCTTACTGATAATAACATATTCATAAAGCATTCAGTAAGATATGAAAGATGCTATAATTTGTCTCAAAGAATGTAAGTTAGACAGATGGTTTTAATATTCCTATTAAAGTATAAATAAGGCTTCACTACCACAACTCTAAGTAAACTTTTACAGTTTCTCCTAATCTAATTAATCTCAGTTCTTTAATGTGCAAAGCTCCTTTGTGGACTGGGTTTTAACCTCTCTTTACCCAACAGGCAGCCAGAAACTTTAATATGCTATCAGTTGAAAGATGGTAGTTGCACCACTATGACTAATACCACACAGATGAGTCCCACTTAGATTAGTCATGCTTAATGGCACTGCTGTCAAAAATAAACTAAAAAGTGTGGATTGCAAATTGTGAGATAAATGATTGAGTATGATTTGTATTTATAGTTATGCAAAACATGTGTAATTAGCAGATAAACAATATAATTCTAAGAAAAATGTGGTTAGTCAACACAAATTAAAATTAAATGTACAAACAGGTGTCCTGCTAGTGTGTCTTTCTGCCCCTCCCAGTATTTGTCTGGGGCTGTCTGTGTGTAAAAGATGTTTGTGTGTGTCTTTGCACGCAAGGGGGGTTGGGTGTGGGTGGGCAGGGAGGGTGTGGGGAGGGAAGGTGGGAGGAGGGAAGGTGGGGGGAGGGAGCGAAGCTTCAGTCGCCAGACTTCCTGACTCTCCCAGTGTCTGACGCTTGTGAGCGCAGCACGTTCACTCAGTATCTAAGCACTCTGCTGTGAAACCACAAGGTTCAGATGACCCGGCTGCCTGGCTGTTTTCTGAAGTGGGCTGGCCTGCCATGACGAGACCTGTCAGTCAGACAAAGAAAAATCCATTAAAACCTCAACCTGATCAAAATAATCTATTACCAAGACTCCATATGCACTTGCTTAGGTCCTTTCGATGACTGGAGAGTATTATGGGTAGTTTAATACGTTATTGACTTGCTGCCAACCATGGCCACAAAGGACAGTCTCACTATTGAGAAACAGCACTGCAAGTTTGGCCGAGTTGTTCCAGGCTGTTCTACAGCTCAAGGCTGTCCAGAGCTGTCAGCATGTTCCTCCGGTCTGACCACAACCAGCCCGCAAAGCATATGTTTCTGATTCAGCAGTGAAATGTCCCATTTTTCCAGAGCCATTGTTTGAAATCATTGATCCTGAATTGCGAGTGATAATGTGGTCGCCTTGAATCATTGTGGTGTTAGCATTTCCCATGCCACTAACGTGCAAAAATACGTAGGTTTTTATAGTACAGAGACATTCAGTGCAGCAAGTTACTTTTACCATGTGAGTTAACATCACAGGGTGCCTTGCCCAGTATTCTTGTGAAGATTGGAGAAGTCATATTGAATTATGGGGAAGTTATTGAGTAGGTGGTTGTTGCCAGGGCAGCCGAGGAGCATACACATTGACACTGATCTTAAACAAAGTGGAAACTGGTGTGTGTGTGTGTGTGTGCTGCACTCAAACACAAGTGAGTGCACTCGAGAGACACACCAGAGAACGAGAAACTGATGGAGAGGAGTCAAGTCAGCATATTCTTTTTATATTCCTTTAATGCATGAATCACTATCGTTTGATCTATTTAGTATCAGGTGTCATGGCGACGTTGTCACATTACAAAGCTTGGAGAGATCACTTGGACTGGGTATTGTCAGACGTTATCAATGGTATCTTGTAAGAGCTGAATGTATTAATGGATACCTAATTAGGCTGATGATAAGCAATTCATTAATTTTCACACTTCATTGATGAAGACACTGCATTCATGCCATGCCTTGATTTTTCCCATAAAGTATTAAGTGTGAAATCTAGAATCTAACTATCGCAATTATTAATTAGTGTTAGGGAGATGCCTTGGGGGTCAAAAGAACCACCATCCATTTCCATAGTTCAGCATATTAATGTTTTATTCATTTTTATTTTTCATTTTTCACATTTCATTGACTGTTATTTCACGTCTGATTTTTTACATCAGCTCTTAGGGATTACTTCCTTTTTCATCAGTTTTGTCTGAGGGGAAATACAGATAAATAAATAAAAGACTTACGTAATAATGCACAACCTTTCCAGTAGGTCTTCATATTACAACCTGAACGTAACAAACACTTACTCATATGTTTTGCATAATGCACTCCTAAGGTGCAAACAATGAAAACATTTTGTCCAACCTTCTGCCAAGCAATGAGAGAGAATGCCCAAATAAAATCAGCAAAACCACATTAGTCCCAACTGGTATGTCCCTCAGAACACTATTTGGGCAGCTGAGGTTATGGACCAAAGATGGTCAAAGATCTAAGGAGCGACTCCCAAGTGGTACACTGAGGTCTAGTGAAGGGGTGGGTGGGGGGCTTGTTCAAAGGGTTAAATGACACTGCACTTTACAACATAAACAACACCCCATTCATTATGAGGGGTAACTTGATAGGGACTAGGGATCTCAACTCTCCCACTAGTCTTTCAGAGGGCTTATTGATTTATTAATTTAGTCGACTTTAGTGCTCTGGAGTGTCACTCTGCCTGTGTAATGCATCTTAGCCTTTCTCAGGGACTACATTGACCCTTGCTGATAAAAAGGATGAGTGGCCAAGAGGTAAATAAAGTCAAAGGTCATTGGCCTTCATCTCTGAGGGACTAGTCCACCATCATCAAAATACAAGCATCTATTGCTACCCAATGGACTCAGTATATACTTCACAGTTGTATCATTCCATTACTGTCACTGATAGATGTCACAGCATGACGTACAGCACATTATATCGCAACATGGGGCTGGGACAGTACTCATAGTCAAAATAGCTTAGACAAGGACAGTAGATTTTTTAAATCATGTACGCTAAACTAGAATGTGCTCCTTCCTTCAATCTCCATTGTGGCCATATGTAAAATCTGTATTTTAGCCTGTGCCATTATTTCCTGGTGAATTACAACAACAGGTCGCATCACTGGGGACTCGGAGATTAAATGTCCTGACCTTTTGGAACCCATGTTGCTTACAGGAAAGACACTATGTCATATGGCCCATTCAAGTAAGATAATGCAATTGGTCACATCTGCCAAGCAAAAATACATAATCCCAAAGCAAATATGAAAAGATATAAGATAGATACAGTATTTCAATGCAAACAGAAAACAGTGTGACTATCATTGAAGTCCAGCAATGACAGAGAGTCATCGAAAACGATTCCTGTTTTAAGATCATTGCACATGCTTTGGACAAAAGACATGGAAAAATCAATCATACAAGTTGAGAGAAACAGATACTTCAGACTAATGGACACAAGGAATTGTGGGTGACAGGCACAGGGAATACAGTTCATATTGATACGGACAGCAGAGGCCAGCGGGCTCCAAGGGGGCGAGAGGAAGTCACGGCTTGCTGTGACAGCCTATCCTTTCCTAATGGAAGTCTATCGACTGAGTAGCGCGAAGGCTACTGTGACTATAACGTGTCACCAGGAGGCATGGAGCCTGTCTGTGTGTATGAGTGTGTGTGTGTGTGTGTCTGTATGCGTGGACATATCAGTTTCTTTTCTCCCTTGTGTGCCACTTTCTTTTCTCCATTATCCACAGTGGACTGTTAATACTTCATTAACAGCATATAACGGCAACCACCATCTGAGGCTCCCTCCATCCTGGAACACACCATGCATCTCATGTCTCATAAATACTTAATAAAGAACATGCAGGCTATCTTGGCTCCGTTATTTAAAGATCTTAAAAGTAAAATAAACTGATGATTGGGATTGCCTTTTTCCCAGCATTCCCTCATAGTGAGAGCACAGACACACCAAATGACTTAACATTAACAAACATGAATATAAAGAATAAAAACATTTGTTTGTTGTCTGATGATGGTGTTGTGATACATTGGAGCAGAAAACCACATGGAAAGGACCACTTTGCTGTATTTAGTAACAGTACTCACATCACTAAATCACATCACATGAATATTTTGAGGTTAGTACTGGTAAAGCACAGTGTGATTAACACCATAAATATTTATGCAATTAATTGTAATTAGAATTTACAATATAAAACAGTGCTGGAAGACAATACCCAGAAGAGGTCACACAGTCAGGTTTTGCAGTGTGTCTTTTATGCAAGATGTCTGTATTTGAGGACTAGGGTGTGAAAGTGACAGGCAATTCAATATTTGACATCTGCCACATTTCCTGTTGATTTATCCTCCCCTTCCAGACAATTGGCGATGGTACTGTAACCTGACCCAGATCTCATGCCACAGGACCATAATCGATTGTCCTGAAGCCATTTTGTGTTGAGTTCAATGTGAGCTGGTTGCACATGTTCCAAGCCATTTCTCTTACTGGGCTCAGCATCTGTTCACCTCACGGCTCATCCTCTCCGACAGCTTCAAAATCATACACAGCAGCTGAGTCATGGGAATTCAAGGCAGGAAAACACTTATCACTGAGCAATCACCAGCTGAGTGGAACACAAGTTGAGCTGGAGTACAGTACTGATGCAGCAAAACAGGGAACGCCCTCTCACATCAAGCTCATTGGATTGTGGGTTAATTAGCTCAAAGGCTGTCTGCCAGGTAAGTGCACCTGCGGCTTGCTAACAGGCCGTGGCATGTCGCTCTGGCATGTAGATGGTTTAACCTACTGGATTGGGTTGACGAACAGTAGGGTCCTGTGAGAGGAGAGATTAAGGATTTAACATAAGCTGATGAGACTAGGTTTCTTATTGACTTTACAGTCAACTAAAATAAACAGAGGCACAAGCTTGTTTTAACTGGCTGAATCACGCTTTATCTGTGCTAATGTATGGCGAGCGAATTCCACATGTCACAGAGAAGAGAGAGAGAGCCCGAGAGACAGAGAAGAGAGAGAGAGCCCGAGAGACAGAGAGAGAGAGAGAGCCCGAGAGAGAGAGAGAGAGAGAGAGAGAGAGAGAGAGAGAGAGAGAGAGAGAGAGAGAGAGAGAGAGAGAGAGAGAGAGAGAGAGAGAGAGAGAGAAAGAGAGAGACAGAGTTTACTTTTTGGGAACTGGCTCTGTAATAAATGAATAAACAGTCTGCCATTTCACTTGCCCTGTGAGGCTCATCTCCTGAGCCCGTCACATCGGCGCTGATAGCAATGACGCCTCTGTGCCAGGGCTCTGACCCGTTCACCAGCACCCTGGCCCCCGCCGAAATCCAAGGGAAACACAATTTGTGACACTCCAGCTATTTCTGTTTGAACCACTCGTCTGCAACAAATCCAATGGCTACAACTAATACACGGCTACAGATGGTAGCAGCAGAACTAGCCGAGCAGATAAAGTTATAGACCATAGTCTCTGCTTAGTCAGCACCCCAGTTTAATGGTGCTACTTGAAATACTGTACATATTTCTCACATGATAGTAGGAGATTATACACATGTACTGTATGTGATGTCCTATTGATATTAGCACCCTTTGTTTTTAAGTTCAACATTTGGTGGCACATCCTATGATCAAAATAACTGCTAACAAGCACTTCCTGCAGCTATGAATGCACTTTCCAACTGGTGTTTTTGTCATTTTCTCTTTTGCAAACCGTTTCACCTTTCCAGCTTTGAATATATCTTCTCCCAGCTGGTGTTTCTCCACAGGTCATCTTTAAGATCTGGACTCATTGCTGGTCAAATAAGTGTTCACCGCATTTCCTGAACAATTCCTGCAGCCTTTTGGTTGTGTGTTTGGGATCATTGTCCTGCTGGAAGACACATGAAAGAGCCAGCTTTCTGACACTGTGTTTTACATAGCACTTAAAAAAAGTTGTAATATCCTGGTTTCCTTATCCCATGGCCATGTTCAAGGCACTCATCCCAGTCCCAGAAGCAGCTAAGCAACACCAAAATAGCTGAACCACCTCTTTCTATTCCTTGAAAGCTCAATTTTAATATTTTAAATAAACATTTTACCAGAAGGATTTAGGCTGGTTAGCAACTGGCCCCAGGTGTATTAGAAAACTCCTGCCAGGCTGCAGAGGGGTCCTGCCAGGGTCCACTACCATGTAACCCCCTTCAACTGAGTTGGCAATGGACTGAGAAAGTTGAAACTATTTTACCATGCTGTGTCCAAATGTCAGCCTAAATCTGTTTCACAGTTGATCAAAGATTGTGGAAGAAAACGCATGTATGGAAAAAAGCATATGGTTGCCAATGTTTTAAGACACAATTGTACTGCAAATGTATACAGGCATCCTCTTTACCTTGTTAACTTCCCATCTGAAAAATACAAATATGGTATCCCATGTTTTTGTAAGGGTTAAACTTACCAAGAACTAACTGAACAGTGCAGTTAATGAGGAAGGCTCTAAGAACCTCATCACAGTACATTTCATCTGCAAATTCTACCCAGGATGACAGCAGCCTGAGGTTAGGATCTCATCATCATAATCCACACTGAGAAGAAAGCTCTGGAGACACTCATCCTATCCGTCATCAGCCATTCATGCCACTATTAACACGACTATCAATATTAGTCATCCCTGACATTGAATGCACTGAAAAGGTAAAAGTTTGCCAGCATGTAAGGCTATTGACATTTGTTTTGAGCCTCAAATAAAATCAAAAGATTACTTAGAATAACAAAATGTTACATGACACTTTTCAATAAGACCTAGTTTTTCCACGAATGGGCCATAAATTGGGGCCAGAGTTTATGTATAGTCCCTTGTGCATCAACAGGAGATGATGAAACATAAGGTTCATGAACATTTATCTTTGGGCCAGCAGGCATTCAAGAAATGTAAAGGAACATAACATTCAACGGTACAGAAATGTTCCAGAATGCTAAATATAGGTTGTTGCCAGAGGTCGCCTTAAACATTCAAGGTACTCTCTTCACTGCCAGAGGCAAACACTGGGATGCACTGCCATGTAGCTCATAGTAATAACTTTCAGATTTCCCACAGGGTCACACATCATGTTCTCTCAATATATAATATGGGGACGAGTGCATTTGAGAGAAACTCCTCTTATTTGATTCTGACCATATTTTGACCAGATTTAAGCTTAAAATATGATTTCTGAAATCAAATATGAAATTTGTTGACATGTCTCACATATTCTTTCTTTTTTGGGAGGTGTTGTGTGTGATGTGATATAAATATGCAATTTATCTTTCAACGTCCTTATTACTTGTTGCATTCCACTTGAGCAGCACTTGAGTAGCAATCCATTGAGGACTTTACAAAGATGGACGTTTTTCCGGAAAACTAAGTGAACTTCCTGTTTTATCATAGTTTTGTCCATTTTCTATTCTTGACAATGGGTGAGGTTAAGTGAGAGAACATTCTTTTGTACCAAAGCTAAACAACACCTCATAAATATTAGTGTATACTGACCTATGAAGGACATGCTTCCCCTGGTGAGGATGAGAGTGGACGAGAGTGATGCTTTTTTGCCATACATTATTCAATGAAATAATTCCAGGGGCCTACAAAAGAGAAAACCACGTTTGTGTTTATTTTATTTATCTCTCAATTCCATAAATAGAAACCTATGAAACGTACTTCATGTAATATTGATTTGGTCGATGACCATGGAAGCACAATTTGTATTGTCCCCAACAGATGGTACTCAAATCTGACTTTCTTTCTTTTCATTCCAATATGAAACTTTCTCACATAGGAGTGCAAGACAGAAACCATCACTAGTTTGACAAGTTAAACTCTGTACTACTCGGGTTGGATGAGGTGCTTTCAAATAACAGAAATCCCAAGATGAGCGTTCTACTGTATATTTCAAGCGTTCCCACTAAGTACATTAGATATGAGTACATTTAGTTCCAATCTTTTTCAGCTTAAGTGGTTACCATTTTTTTCATTTCATTGCTCATTTCTCCATTTATGTTGCATTTGAGGCAAGTAGATTTTGATGAAAATTCCTTTTTTTTTTTTTAGATCTGCACATGTAAGCTGATTTTTTTTTAAAGAAATACCCCATTGAGATCAATGCATTACATTGTTAAGATTCTTAAGATTCTACACATAATGTACAGATGAAAGCAACAGAATGGCCAACATTAATATCTGTCGTAACCATCATAGCATCATTAAAGTAATTAGTGTATCATTAGTCTTTGGAGAACAGCTTCAAAATCAAGATGTATTTCTGAAGCAATTTTACATTGCCAGCTGTCAGAGATAATTATTTATTTTGTGTTTACTAAAGTTCAGCCTTAGTAATATCTGGAGCTTTATTGTTTTGACATAAACAAACACAAACATGGGGGGGGGTAGCTAGTACCAAACCCATTGCTCTCCATCAGGCGTTAAGACCAGTGGTCCCTTAAATTCCAACACGCATACATAAACCCCCTCAAAATAATCCTCGAGACTGTCTACCCTTGTTCTTGATCTTCTTCCCAAAATGTTTGGAGATTTGGGAGGGGGCAAGGAGTGCTGGGGCTTGAACAGATTGTTATGTCACCATTAGGGGGCTGTAATAAAGTCGTATTTCTTTTGCATTTTGCATGACTGGAGGGCCTTCCACTCTCGCCTGTCTGCTCCTCTCACATCACCCTGCTGTAAGTGGAGCAGTTCTGGGCTGCAGGTTTAGCCTCACTGCCGCCAGAGAGACCCTGTGCCAGATAGTGTAACGCCATTACATTCAGCAGAAACATTTTGTCGACAGCACTGTAGTAGGAGAATACAGCGTCTTAGGCCTCATTAGATGCCCACACAGACAAAATTATAAACCAGTTCTTCATCACTGGGGTGAAGGAATATGGGTGTGTACTGAACATATCGTTCATCACGCAATGTGATTCTCTTTAGCTTTACTCAAGGTGTACAGGCTACAAGTTAATGCTTCCTGATTATATTCATACCCCATTCTGACATGATCTTTCCCATTATATTAAGTTCTGTTTATTTCCAGACATGGATGACTGTGCTATCAGCTGGGAAAGATTGAGATGTGGTCTGGTCAGTAAGAACAGTGTCGTTACCACAGCAACACTTCCTTACTTCTTATTTGTGCTTGAGGCATAATGTGTCATTGCTATAAAGAATGTCAATTGCAAGCTGACTTAAAATCAACCTTTTGGTTGGGTGCTGACAGTGTTTGACTGTCATCCACTTGAATAAACATGTACATAACTGCATAACAACATTAAAACTGTTAGTAGTTGAAGTAGTTTTGTTTGTTGTGAATTGTGCTGACAAAGAATACGCTTGGACATTTTGTTCTGAGATACATGCAGTTGTTTCATTGATTGGGACAGTCTTCGTACTTATTCAAATAATTAGTTATGGTGCGTGGGTAATGTAACAAATTACCAGGTTATTAATCCAAGATCAAAGATTGCATTATTCCTCAGGTCTAGTTGTCCGGCTGCAGCTCTGTTCTTCCTCGTGCCTATCTGGGTTTGATTGTAGCCATGGAGCCACAGGATATGCCTCCCAAAGCATTAGCATTCCCAGCAGTCCTCTAGCAATATCTCAGATCACATTAGTTTAAACTGACGGGCTGCTTAAACTATGGTACATGGGGTCTGAAACAAGCACCTCTCGCTAACCACAAACATATTATGTAAGACACGGTGAGAGGTCCCTATGCTTTTCATCTACGGAAAGCTTTGTTTCATTTTCCCAACAATATGATGTTACATCTCATGGGCATGGGCATGCAAATAACATTGACGCTTGCCTTATATTCCCACTTTATTAGAAAATGTGAGTTCTGGACCATGTAAACCCCAATTCACTGTAATTTAAGCACACTGGGAATATACAATGAGCATAGTCGTTCTAGATGTGTTGCTTTATTCAAGATAGACATTAGAACCCTTTTGGCCTTTGGCCTTTTTGGCCACTTTTCCACTTCCTGTCCTCAAATAACAACTTCCTTCCTGGTTTCTTTGATGTGAGCTCTTAGATTGTAGGAACTGACCACCATCAGTGTTATGTCAAGAGCCTTTACAGGAGCAGTCTGACACTCACTCGTAGAACACTGCCTGCAGTGGTAATTAGTTGTAATTGCTGTGTGGATGAAAGCTTTGAAGACCCAATTTATCTTAAGACTAAGGCACTAATGATTCTAAGAAGCCCATTCAGTTGTCATTAGCAATAAAGAGGATATTCATATTTAGAAACCAGATCTCTATGAGGTACTAAGAGTTAAGGCAAAGTTTAAAAACCCCTGTTGCTCATTCGTGATGCAACAAACGGATTTGTACCGTACAATGAATGCTTACACACATCCATTTTAAGTAGGCTTTGCATTACCATTAGCTATACTTGCCAATGGTCCATGTCAACTTAGTGAAAGATAACAATTGTGTATTGTGGAATGAGATTTTTAATTTGTTTGCTAAAGTTCAAATGAATGACTAAATACAATATTTCAATTGCAAACAAAGTGGCATAATGGAGTCCGTACAGATGGTTAGTGTGAAGTTTGGCACTGCTACTGAAATTCACTTCACCCCACATGAAATACATTACCTGTAGGGGAACCTGGGCCTCCATTAGCACCACTGTTTGATCTCAATGGCACAAATTGATCCAAGGTGAAGAAATTGTGTAGTAATTATGATTGATGATGACAAGAGGGGGAAATGATCTGTACCTTTACATTCTCAGTGGGAAATAGCTCTGGGTTTTAGTGACCATGTTACATAACCTGCTGTATCAGTATTGTACTGTACAACCACTGATGGGAGCCAAAGTAGACACCATTCAAAGGAAGGTGAAATAGCAAGAAGTCAAACTTATACCAAACAACTCAGGCCCAAAATGACAAATTACTGAAGCTTTACCTTTAAATCAGACCAGAATCAAAAGCACATGACATTGTCACCCATAATGCTTATGACCCAGGAAGGTTGTTGAGCACATCATGCAGCATATTGATTGTAAATAATGAACAATCTGACTATGTCTGGGGTTTTTTATCGGGGTAAATCAGTGTTCATTAATCACACCTGATTAACTACTGTGTAAAAATCTGTTGAAATGGAAAGCTAAAATCATCATCTAATAAAGATCGGCAAAAACTGTGTAAAATAGGCTTGGCAATCTAAATGAGTCAAATATTCAACGCCCTAAGCAGAAGATGTTGTGTCTTCGGTTAGTGTCTCATCTAAGATCATCACATCTTACATTGTTTAGAAACGCAACATCAAACTGGACAAGACTACACCTAGTTACAGTAGCTACTGTATTAACAATAATACTGAAGGTAATTTATGTAAAATTACTATTACTATTAGTAATAGTAACTATTACTCCAAGAATTGTAGTTCATATTTTGAGCACCATCATGACACATATGAGTTGCGGCAGGATTACATCGGCGGTGGTAAGGTTGTCTTTCTTTGTGTTCTATGGTTTATTGTGTTTTTGTTCCTTTTTTTGTGGAGCATAGTTTAGTGGGAAAAACCGTGGTGGTCTTTTACGGTCTCATTGCCCCCTTGGACAGCCTTTCAGCCTTTGAGTAGACTTCTCTGACTGGCGTCAGGTGGACATGAGGACTACTCTACTTTTTGGACTTTGAAAGACTGGTTGCCAAAGTTAGAAGACAATATGCAGGAACAAGTTCAACAAGTATGACATCTTCAAAGTGTAAACAGATGTTTGAGACAACAATTGGTCTGTAGAGGTAGCTCTTGGAGATCAGAGATTGGGCCTCGGAGTTTTCAAACCCTCTTACTCCATCTTGATGATTTCATAATTGTTTCCTCATAATTTCATAATTGTTTGAAGTGCACTTGCAAAGGTTAGAAGATGTCCAGGGGCGTCTTAAAAAGCAAAGCTTAAACCTAAATTTGAACTCAACATTTAGGGGGAAATTACGTATTCAGGCCATGTCATTGCTGCTGTGGGAGTTGCGACCGAACCAGATAAGATCAAAGTTGTGGCTGAATGGAAGTGCCCTACAACTACTACTGAACCGTGTTTCTTCTTAGGCTCTGCCTCATCTTTCTGGCGCCTTGTGGAATGGTTTGCGCAGTATGCTGACCTATTACATCAACTGTGTAAAGTCAGGCGAAATAAACCAAATATTGGATGGCAGGTCTGGACTGGGACTGAAAAACGTCTCGGAACTTTGAAACGCAGACCGGGCCACGACCGTGTATTAATATAATATTTTTTTCTGCATTATGCTGCGGCCGTTTGACCGGCCGTTCGGGAAATCTCCCGACTCTCCCGAAGGCCAGTCTGACCCTGTTGGATGGCATTGGACGGGTGGTGGGGAGAACAATGCAAACACGGCTTGTTGAGAGAGCTCCTGGTCAGCGCCCTCATTCTCGGGTATGCAGACTTTCCCAAACCTCTGTGTTGGAAATAGACATCAGTTATGCTGACTTGGGGGCAGTTTTGTTTCAGGAGCAAGTAGGTCAGTGAAGGTTTGTTGCATATGCCAGCCAAGGCTTAAGGCCAAAGGAGAGAAAAATGTCGAATTACAGCTCCAGGGAGTTGGTGTTCATCGCCCTTAAGTGGGTGGTCAAAACAAATTCAGAGAATATCTGCTTGGAGGGAAGTGTGCTGTCTATACAGACAACAGTCTTCTCAGCTACTTACGCACTGCGAAGTTGAGAGCAGTAGAGCAAGCTTTGAAATGCTTGTCCTTAAATCAAGTACCGGCCTGGACACACTAATCGAAACGCAGATGCACTCTCAAGGCAAAAAGCCCAGGACTCCATTGATGCAGTAGCTGCAGGTATTTCCATACTCCAAGACATCAGGCAAATACACCCAGAGCCTGTGTCTAGTCTTCCTGTGATATCCAGGGGTATGATCGATGTCCTCCCTACCCGCCAAAAGGGCAGACTTAAAATCACTGCAGGTTTTGTATCATGTCATTGGGCCATCTCCAAAGTTGTCTCCAAAGTTGTCCAACCATGAGCAACAACATTTATGGGCAATCCTCAATGCCTCAAAGCGCCCAGAAATCATCGCTGTAGATTTTGCACCACTGGATAAGGCCAGCGATGGAAGAGAGAATGTACTGGTAGTGATGGATGCATTATCCAAATTCAACCCAAGCATATCCCACAACTGATCAGAAAGCCCGTACTGTAGCCCAAATTTGACGGAGAGGTGGTTTAACACTCGTGTTCCCCAAGAGGTTACATTCAGATCGGGCAAGAATTTACAATTGTAATTCACCAAGCTTCCGCAGAAGGCAGGGTGAAAAGAAAGACATAGCTTAGCAAAATGTGACTGCCTGTAAAACCTCCCAAAATCCATTGCAAGCAGTTCAACTTTAACTTCACTTCAGCATGTATGGTCGCACAGTGGTATCGGAGGTGATGTGAAACAACATCAACAGCAAACAAACTAACTGTGGGTCTACCCAGAGGGGTATCCCGAGACCAAAGCAGTTCAAAAACACACAGATAACCATGCACGTGATGTCCTCCTCCATAGAGATTTCAAGTGTGCCCAGGACATTTCCTCCTCAACAGCCTCAATTGAGCAAAAAAGCTACTGCGGTTGAGCATCCGTATGACTCACTGGCTAGAATAACTCTCTAAATAAAGAATAAAAGCAATATGCTCTCGTTTCACTTAGTGCACCTTTCCTTCCCTTCCTTGTTGCCAGGGGGAGGACCAAATGCATTTTATATGCAGGAATGCGCTTCACTGCCCCCAGAGCGCAGAACAGAATCGTGTTCCACTTTAAAAACGTTAATTTTACATTTTTAATGAGAGCCTGATGGCTTAAGTGAGTGAGTAGCACTTATAAGGAGGGCTTTAATGTTCTAGAGAACCCTTTTCCTCAGCCGCCAATCCCACCTCTTGGGTTAAATTATTTGTTTAAGTGAATAAAGTATGAAACTAGTTTTCCTCCGACTGGTTTAAAAGCATTCTTGATCCAATGAACAAGTCTAATCCTCTAACCTACAACCGATTCCTGATGTCCGTAAAAAGAAGTACTTTTGACCAAACACAGTACCTTTTGGACCTATATTTACAACACTGTTGTATTGTTTTGGTTTTCTTTAGGGCAGCGAGAAGGAGGAGGCACAAGCTGGATACTGAAATCTCATTGGATTTCTATCTTGTCCTAGTTTTTTCCAACATAAATTACACATTACACATGAGTTGGCCTGGACTGAGTTTGTTGCAGCGGTATCCAGCTAGTCTGGGAGACTCCACAATTTCATGGTTGATTAGCCTGATGGCAGGATTATCTTTTGTTATTTTAAGGCAAATAATACAAGATTATAACTTAATGGGATTGGTGAAATCAGATGGAAGATACTGGGTCTCTCTCTCAAAGAAATTGCGCACTTAGAATGCTAAGCGTGGGCAAAATGCAGTTCAAACCAATAAATCTCAAATTACGATAATGGTTAACCCTCTTTTTGCAAACATACATTGGGAAGTGTTAGGAACAGGCAATTGACCACTACACCACAGTATGACTAAAGGCAATGTTGACACTTTAAAATGCCCCTGAAAGATGGAGTAGTGTGTTGTTTTTATAATGCCCCTGTGTTCTGTAGTTTGACAGTCATGCTACTCTGTCTTCATGACTTGCATTATGTTTATCATTAAGAATTGAGTCACCCCTGTGATAGAAGATTTAGTGAACCAAAGGTAGCTTCATAGTAAATATACTTGATTTCTCCATTGCTACTACATCCGCGTACTATATGTGATTACACCCTTTTCCCATTTCATGAAGAGTAAACCTTAATATAATATTAGCTTTTTAAGTGTCTCAGATAAAGAGCTAAGTGGTTCATCACACAGACAAATTGTGCTTTTGAAAGTAATTAGCTTCTGCTCGTTGCTGTCATATCCATAAGTGCAGTTGCTCTTGAAAAAAACGAGACAGGGAAACAAAAGTCCTGGCTTCCCCTGGGGTCGGTGCCCACCACGGCCTGGATTACAGCACCAAAGGAATCCTGGGAAGCGTGTATTGATTTGGCCTGACACTTGCTGCCACATTTAGCCTAGCCGCAGCTGACTCGCTAAGGCTTCAAGCAGTTAGCTGCCATATCCTCTGCTATCTTTAAAAGAGCACAGAAAAATTACCTCACGCCTTAGATGATTTTTCAACACATAATTAGCTCAGTGCACCTAGCGGCAGATCGCTTTTGACTACTAATACAAGCTTAAAGTTCATGTGCAGAGGATTACGCTTAATTAACTTGTTAGCTTGGGCATGCTACAGTGAGCATTGTCATTTCTTTTTCTTTTTTACAACATTTGAATTACAAGTGATACAAGTTCAGTGCTTGTGTGTTATTCTATGCTCATTCAATAACTGCAGGGTGGCATAGGCAACAGTTTGGATGACGTTTCTTTGACAAGTTGGGGCATTATGTGTCAAAGCAATAAGTATTTTAGTCAAGCTTGAAATTAACACCTTACAGGCAATGTAAATCCTTGTAATGTAATCAACTAACCCCTTAAACATGCTTCAGTGAATATTTATTGGACTTACTTATTTATCCTTATTTTAGATTTCATAACCCTAGATCTTTATTGAGTAGCTTTGAGTAGATGTACCTTTGTACATCTTTAATCTCTGTACACTCGTGTTCCACAAGGCTCAGCATCTGGTCCCCTATCAACACATGCCCAAACATGACAGCCATGACAAGATGAGTTCCATTATCACTGCTATAAAATAAACTTACTCTCTTCTACAAAATGGAAGAAATAGGATTTGTTAGTTATAATCACACAACAAAAGTTAGCAAAATACATGAGTTGTTATGCTGCTCTAGGAATCACTTTTATTTGATATCATTTATTCAAGTAGCTGGTGTTTCTCTTTCATTAAACATTCTGTCACTTGCTTTATTTATAATGTTCAGTGAAATTTAGTCCCATGTCATGATCTAATCTGGCATTTTACACGCCTTTTGGGCAATTACACTTCTCCACTTGATTGTAAACATCTCATCACTTACCGGTAGTACTGTAGATTCTTATAAATGTGTGTATTTACTGTTTATGAAAAGGCCGATTTTGGTCAACATCATTCATAGCCCATACTTCCCATTTTGGACCACCTATTACCTCAAAAAGACCAAATGCATGTAAATGTATTGTGGCATTTGCAGAGCCTTTGCTTCAACACTCCTTAAGCAACAGTGCAAATCTCACCCCGCTTCTCATCCAAATGTCAGCCAGATGTGATTTGTTATTTTTTGTAAAGTATTTCTCATTTTATTCCCCTCTCTAGGCAACAGTTGTAACATCATAAGGCATCTTCATCTGTGTTTCTGTCATCCTCAAATGCAGTTATGGGGCCGAGCCGGACGAGATGCACAAAGACAGCTTCACACTTGCCAGGGGTGTTATTCTAAGATCGGGCTGGAATCAGAAGTTTTGTCGGTTTCAGTTAACCAGGGCGCTGCTAAATGGCTTAAGCCAAGCATCAGTGCACTCAGCGAACACACTGAGATATTGCTGCATGACAGCTAAAGTAGTCGGGTGCATCACGGACATGTACCCAGCCTTGGGAGCCCTTGGGCTTTTCTCTTCTTCCTCACTGACTTTTAAGTGTTTTATCCCTGGGACACAGCGATAATGTGCATTAAGATCAAGAACACTTATTTCCATTGCGCTTTATATTCTATTCCAGACCTTCATTTGCCTGTGTCTAGACCTGTGCCTGGCTAAGATTAGCTCACATATGCAGGAGAGGCCTTACTACAAGAGGAGAGCCAGTTGTCTCACTTCCTATTTAGTCGTTTACTGAGGAAAACCCGAGGGTGAAGGAAGCTTCACCATTCTCATGCTGATTGGAGTATGCAGAAGGAGAAAGTGTACTTTGGTTCCATCAGATGACGCAGTGAATGTTGTGCATTACATGTACACATGTTGACTTGTGATTTAGCCCTGTGGGTAAAGCCCGTCAGATCAACACCCATCTGTTCAAGAGTGACACACCATTGAGTTCAAAGTGGGGGTAAAGTCATAAGACACTTGACATACGCTACAAGTCACTAAGTCAAATGCACGTATTAGGCATTGACACCTGTCATAAACGGATATATCACAAAAAGAAACTATACTACACCATTTGAAATGTATTTCAGTACACAAATAAGTTATTTCTAGTGTTGACTGCCACAGTAGTATTTCAAAGTTAATTTTTGAATAATCTTTGCAGAACATGGTTATACTGTATGAATAAAGAAATCCTCATTGTTGGCTCTGATGTGTTTCTAAGCCAGTAAAAGCTGATAGTGTCAACGTTTTAACAAACTTTACATATTCCCTACCAACACTCAAAGCCAAACAAGAAACAGCATATGAATATATCGCTTGTGGCTTGCCATCTCAAAAAAAAAAGGTTTTAAAGAGAACCCCACAGTCAAAGTACATCTCGGTAAACTACATCATCTGATGACAACACAAAATATCCCACCAAAAACTGACCCAATGTTTCTGTGGGATCAGTAGAATAGCACAAAAGATCTGAAAGAAAAAGTACAATTCCCAAATCACAAATATTATCTTGTTAAAATAGTCTATAATATTGTTTCCAGTTGCAAAAGGTTTTTAAGGACATACATTCCACCCAAATCAAGGGAAGACCATCTGGGATAGAACGTCACAGCAGAATGCACAGTATGACTCAAGTGGTATGTACAAAGCCAGCATAATGTTCACAATCCTACATGTGGTAATGTGTTATGTAAGGGAGAGCTTCTATGATCAAACCGACTGGAACACTATTGGCCTCAGGGAAGTGTGTAATTAAATATCATGTTTACTGCTTTAAGTATATGCAATAGGGCCAAAAGGTTTGCCTGATGACCAAAAAAAACATTTAATTTAAATTGGACTCCATTACAAAAGACTGTGGGTCACAAAGAAGAGCTATTCATAGCTGATTCAGAGGCTTGGCATAAACCCATCCATAACTGATGTGGATTGTAAACACACATGTGTATTGTTTAACATGCAGGCAGTATTAACATACAGTGTTGTATTGTACTACACACATACTTCAGAAATGGGTAGTGGGCTCAAATTGGACCCCATCTCTGTTTACTTCTTTCTAAAGCAGACATGCAAATCTTAATTTCAACGCAAGCAAATGATCCGATCATGATTTTTCTTTTTGGCCTTTTCCTTAATGTCACTAATGTTCCTACTAGTTGTAACTGTATTTGCTTCAGGCATACACCTATTCAGCCTTGATGGTTCAAGTTTGACTGTTGATGCATGTAAAAAGAATCCAGAAAAGCTGCTATTTAGATCTAGCAATTCAACATTCTTCTCATTTCTGTCATCTTATTGTCCAATTAATATTTCATCCCATCCGCCTACAAAACAGTACAGATAATAAGTAACTGACAGCAAGATGTTTTCTTGACAGCGCATTGCTGTAGCTCTTCAAGCCAAACATTACAAGGTTGAATTCTGTAGTCGGGGCAATTCAAGGAAGTATCTCTGTCTGAAACCTGACCTTAAATCCGGCTGCCAAAGGGTCTTTGGAGCTGCTGTTAAATTAAACAGACCTTCTTTTTTGCCGCTTGAGTTAAGGGACATTTCTTGAGTTAAGGGACATTTTTTGTTGTTGCTCTCTATGAAAGTACATTGAATGTTTGACGATCAGACTGTACAGTACACAATGTTGGCTTAAGAGCTGTCTGACTGAGGGTGAACTGGTCTATGTTCTCTCAGCCCAGCTGTATGTGAAAGTGTTGGCCAACATGTGCCCCAAGGGGAAAAAGTTGAATAGAGGACCTCTGTTCTCATGGAAGTCTAAATTATAAAGATTTAGGTTTCAAGCATTATATTTGTAACAAGTCATCTCTTCTTCCGATTTCGTCACACATCCCAACCCATCCCAGCAGTGTTAGAATTCCTGTTGGGAACCTGATTGCAACCAAGTTCTACCAGGTTTTGCTTTATTCTAATCCAGGGGTTTCTCTTTCTTCTCTTTAAAGATTTTCACAAAGAACGTGACACATTTCAAAGGTAAAATATCAAATCTGCGATTCATTTAAACCTACAAAACTGAAAACATAATAGGGATGCACCCTCTAAGCCAAACAGTTCATAAATAAGCTATGGATCAACGATTATGATCCAAATGAAATTATTCTTTCAGATCTGGTGTTGGAGTTAAAGCAGGTAAGGGGGAGTTAGCTGTTTCTTCCAAGCTAGTCTTCTGACACGAGGCTGGGCCTTGCCTTCAAGAGAGAGGACTTTAGCCTTGATCACAAACTACAAGGAAGTAGCAGAGCGTTTCAAAGACCAATCAAAACAAACGGACGAGAGACCCATATGTCAACAAACATGGTGGTTGGATATTACTGATCATTCGAAGGGAAAGGTTTAGCGGGTCAAAACAGTGTCCGGGGTCTCGCCTGGATGGGCCTTTCTGTACGCTGACCTACGGCCGTCACGCTTATGGAGAGAACACCAAATAAACCAATAGAAAATGGCAACAAAGGAACCCACCGTCCCTTAACAAAACTCTCCGGTTCATAACCCGTCGGTGGTCAATCAACCCCTGACGACCCTCTTATTTTCACCAGTTAGTGACTTCCACAAACGAGCAGCTGTATTTTCTCCCGGTATAGCCTATTGTGGTCAGAGATCCCACCACTATTACTGTGGAATCACCTTAACCCAGTTGGACCCGCTTTTGTTATAGTTGAGGAGTTTTCTACAACGACGATCGGCGGGTTTTTGTATGCACTCACGCTCGACTTGGCGCATTATCCCTGCTTCACGTGTTTCGTCCATGTTTGTTCAGGGTCTGTAACAAAGAAAGTGGCTTATTATCGCCCACTGGAGGAGTTGTCTGCACATGTACGATTCAGTAATTGCTGCCACTGAACAAGCAGACTGAATTGGACGTGACACTGAGTCATTATTAGGAAATCAAATGCTGTTTTTGCAATTATGTTAGTTTGGCTGAACACAGTGAATCGCCCTTGTGAGGCTCATAAAAAGTTAATCTAGCCACAATCGGCGGGCTTCAGCTGTACCGCGCAAAGGACAATGAGGCCGCAGGGAGAGTTTGAGGAGCGACTCCAACTCCACTATCAAAACGTAGACTGGTGGTGCCTCTGAATAGGGGTATGGAAGGCAGGGCTTTGTGGATGAAGAGGTGGAGTATACATTAAAGCACATCCCCACCTCACATTAAGTTTGTTTGCTTTGACTGAAGGTGAATGAGTTCGTTTCGTTTTTCTCAAATCCTTTCAGGGTTGTGTCTCACTGAAGTCAAAATGACCATGTGCACACCAACCAAAGTAGTCTCTTTAAGTAAATAGGCTAGTCTATTTAACTGGTATGTCTTTTTCTCTAAAGAAATTCCTAATGATTGTAACATGTTGATTTCCATAATAATATGATCCTTGATACTCTAACCAAATACAAAAAGTCTTAACTGAGGTTGGGTTAGACTACGAAGGATAAATATTAGAGCTGCTTTGGGAATGTAAAATCAGCAGATTCATTGAAGTGAAATGCAGCAGGATTACTTATCTACCTGCAGTCACAGTGATGCTAATGCAGCATGGCAGTTTAGGGCAGCTCCATGCAACTTTCTCAGCCTCCCTAAGTAATTGGTGACCCAGGACCCCACCTCACATGGGGAGCGGGGGAGAGCAGGTCCCAGCAAAGCAAACAGGTCAATCCCACGCAGGACTGTGCTCAGTCCACTCTGCAGCATGTGACCTGATTCTGATGACCTGTTCTCTCACTGACGGTGCATGTCCTTCATTTTCTCTTTCTCACCAGTCAGTTGCATGGAAACTCAAAACCTCAACACTGATACGTAGTTAACTGT
Organism: Hypomesus transpacificus; assembly: GCF_021917145.1. Taxonomy (NCBI): domain Eukaryota; kingdom Metazoa; phylum Chordata; class Actinopteri; order Osmeriformes; family Osmeridae; genus Hypomesus; species Hypomesus transpacificus. The sequence continues at coordinate 5,473,511 of NC_061084.1, forward strand.
TGTGTTCAAACTGTAAAGACACTAATACTGCAGTATACTCTATACTATTATAACTATTTGTACCATTCTACAGGGATTTCGACAAGCTAGGCTCATTTCCAATTCGGGATAGTGAGCTATCAATACTGCAGTATATTATTTTAGCTACTAATACTTTCTAATGTGTTATTGAGCTACTTTTACTGTTTACAGATTATAAAAAGTGTATTAGTGAAACTATGAAATTTGAACAAAAAAGTACAGATTGATATAAAAGTTTCAATTTTTGTTTCTAAATGATATGATATACATCACATGGCATCTTCGAAATAGTAAAATGGTTAGTGTACCATATACTCAATTGTTTTAACCTCCACTTTCCTAATACTGCATGTTTGAGTCAAAGTTATACCTATCCGCAGAGGAAAGCAGTGACCTTACCCTGATGTCGCTGTTAAAAGTTGTGTTGCAAATAAATGAACAATAGCTTATTAATTAAGGATGGATATACATAAATATAATAGTTTGTGCTTAAAGAGCAGCATAGAGGACATAATAGTACAGTATGTGATTCTAAAGAGAAAGTTTGCGTCAGATTTTACTTTTACAAGTAACCGCTAAACAAGGATTAGCATTTTTTCATTAGTTTTGTTATCATTACAGCACTCCATTATCCTTCCTGCTCATATTAGCATGTTTTGTAGCAATACACTGCCATGCTCAGTACAGTCTAGCCTTCACACCAGCTTCCTAACTGGGCGTTCATAAGGTCTATGACAATTCTATAGAGTTATGTTAGGTACATAAAGAATGATGAAACATTGCTTGTCAATCCACCCAAGAACTTGCTTTCAGTTAAGACAGACATCCAACATGCCAACGTCCAAAATGAATCACAAACGTTTTGATCCTTTGAATTTATTGCCCGTAGCTGTTGAAACACCCTCCACCTCTCATGCAACCAATCAAAATGTTTTATGAATTTAACTTTACTGTGAGTAAAGTGGCAGGAATTTGATATAAAGTCAAATTGTTCTGATAGCGACTTCCAGGATCTGGTTTGAGGGTCTATGTTGAGGCTGGGTGTGGTCAGTGGAAACATTCAGGTCCGAAAGACTCTAAGGATCCCAGGCTACCCACAGCAGACAGTGCTACACTGTAGCATGTCAAAAGTGCTGACATCTGGAAATGTACACAAGCACAAATTTGGTAAGGTCTTCATTTACTAAACATTCTTCCTTAATCCTGTATGTTCATAGGCGTGGGAGGTAAAACAGACAGACTGAAATCGAATACAAATTTTGATTCCTGAAACTTAAACAACTTCTTATTGGACAAAAAGATGAGATAAATGAGTGTCTGCTAACCTTATGAGAAATTAATAGTTCAGAAACTGCTGGAGAGCAAGTAGATTGAGAATCTACAATAATCAACATAGCCTCTTAAAAACAAGTCAGGAAGTATTTTTGAAGCTATCTTGGAGAGACTGACAGTGTTAACAGTAGTGACACATTATATGACCCATGAATCTAGACTGTTTGAGAATTCCTACACAAAACCCTGGCACTTCTTGAACAGATACAGCACATGGCTGTATGGTATAGAAATGGAGAATGTATAGACTGAATGGCAACCCATGGAAACTTAAAGTCCTGCATAAGAGAGTAGGAAGAGGCTGCCTCATTGTGGCAATCTTTTGTCATTGCATCTTTAAAAGGTGTTAAAAGATGTTTAATATTTATTGAAAGTAAATGTAAGAGTAACTTACCATTTAATGGAAAACTGGAAGAACTGGTCTTAATCCTAATAATATAATACTCAAGTTCTTTATTCATCTTTGGTTATAAAACAATTATTATTTACGCCAAGTATGGGTTTATAATGGGCACAGTTTCATGAAATTGATCACCAAATTGAAATTGATCAACTGTGGATACAAAGCTTGTGAAGGTCTTAATTTCAGAGTTATTAATTACTCATAACATCATTTGAACCTTCACTTTCTGGTAAAATGCTCTGCCTCCATTTTTATCTTCAAATACAGGTATCTGAATTCAATGGTGATTTCAATGGAATTCTTTGGACTTCGCAGCATTTGCACATAAGTGCCGTCCCTAAAATGATGTTATGAGTCAGCATCATCACCTGAAATGGTATGTTTCAGAAGTTAGTATTAGAGCAATCATGAACATGATTCGAGACATGTATTCCTGGCATAACTGACTTCATAATCTTATGTAATACCGCCAACGCAAATGTGTTACTACTGTTGCTGTTATGTTATGACAGGCTTACTGGGTTCTTTCATTTTCAGGAAAGCGTGACAACCATATACACCCTTTAATTCATATAAAATGTCACGGCCCTTGGATCCTCTAGAGGGGGCTCTAGTAGTTTCTGAGCAGCCAGGTCGGCGTGGTGCCTCCGGTGCTGGTGAAGTAGCTCCACCACCAGGGCTTCTGCTGCCTCTCCTCTACATTCTGACCCGCGTCAGTCAGGGCGTAGCGTTCAAATTTCTTATAGGGGTCGAATCGCTCGTAGGTCCCCATGGAGGGGAGGGTGTAGTGCTGGTCCTGGTCTGGCTCCTGGACAGCTCTCTGGAGCACAAAGTCCACCCGGCCCGGCTGCCTCATTCGGGCAGGGAGATGAACCTTCTTCAAGACTTTGGCGTAGCCTGGAGCGGAGGCGCTCACAACATGGATGCCCGGGCTGAGCAGGCGCCAGTAGTCTCCGTTTTCAGCTGGAGAGAAATATCATTCTTTTGACTCACATGTCAGTACAGTACCTGTCATCCAAAATGTGAAATGACTGTGAGATAAATACACATTTTCTCTGGTTGCTCTGTGTAGTAATGTTACAAAAGCACTAAGGAATTAGGAACTAGAAACCAAAAAGGAAAATAAGCATCCAGAGCCATTAGTATGATGTTGAGGGAACACCGCCCAGAGACAAGAAATGGGCTCTCACCGTGTAACGTTCTTCAGAATATGCAACTGAACTCAATTCCACATCTGCTTCCCATTTTAAAACGTACAATCACAAAATAACACGTTTGAACAGAGTCATTTCTTGGCTGGAACAGACACAGCTGGTTGGGTGGCTTATGTTTTACCTGTGGTGATGTCATGTCTTATTCCCCTGACAGATATCCTGGCTTCTTTGATTCCGTTCCCGTCTTCATCCTGTACGATGCCCTTTATTCCTCTGTGGACCTGAGCAGGAGGACACAGTATGTAAGTCAGTTAGAAGTGGGACTTGCTGTTGTATTTACACGTTTGGTTATGTTGAGTGTCCATTATTTACTATGTAGCTTCAATAAATACCAGAAGCAGGAAATCCTACCCTCATTGACAGCATTTTGTAATTGGGTAATAACCTATAATGCTGACTTTGTAATTGTATTGTGACTGCTGTTACTCATAGTATAGCCATAAACAGAATTTAGTTTTTTCGTTTGTATTTGGTCTTTTGCTTTCAGTCCATGTTATGGAGACTCATTGTGGTATGATGCATAGGATTTCAGTACTTTATAATCAGGTTGCTGTCATTTAACCCATCAACAGCCTGAACCAACAGTGTGAAATGGGCTGGCTGGTCTTTGTGCAGCGATAATGTACAAGCGGCTTCACAAGGACAGTCTAGACTACTGGTGACTGGAACGTAAGAAGAACATCTTCAATCCAGAACGACAGGAGCTGTTCATACCGAATCCATGTATGTGAGCAGAGCTTCCTTGTTCTCCTGCCAGGCGGTGTAGAGCTCCTCCTCCGGGGGGAACGTGTCACAGCCCAGCTCCACGGTAATCTCAAAACAGTTGGTGTGCAGGTAGTTGAAGTCCTGCATACCTGACCAGATCAAATGATAACATGTGGACATCTGTTATCTCTGTGGAAAAGTCCTCCATGACCCTTAACAAGCTGCGTTTATTTTACTATCTCTTTGTATATCGGGGCTTGTGCTTGCCAATAAGATAATGTGTGGAGACAGATGACACCACTAGAAGGCAATGTTGGCCCACTTGGAATAACACTGGGTACTCAACAATTTACTGTCCTTGGAAAGATGTCCCTTCAGATCAGTAACTAATCTGGGGCCAACAAGCAATCAACACAATAACAATGAACACACTTCTTGCCAGATACAGCGCACACTAATCTCTTCATGAACTCTCTTGACTTACCGCCCGCAGAGCTGTGCCACTGTGCACCATTGATAATTCCCTCCGAAGATCGAAGAGAGCCCCCGCACCTGTCTGTGTCAATTCCACTCATCGTGGCGTGCGCATCTGCATAGGTTCGTGCCAACAGCTTGAATACCTACAGATGAAAATACAAATACACAGTGCGATGATATGCAAAGGCACAATTAACGAGCCATTAACCGTGCACTGATGTAAATCACCGACATGGTCTGCCAGGCATTCTACTGTTCTACAGCCTGGTCTGGTGAACGGTAGGCGACTCAGAGCCCTGTTTACCTTTTCATCCGGCGTAGGGGAGAACATGTCGCGCTCCAGGGGGTGCTTGGAGAAGTCAAAGGGGTAGGCGATCACCAGATCCCCCCCATGGAAGTTAGCCGAAAGCACAAACGGGATGGAGCGTATCCACTTCATCATGGCGTAGGTCTCTGGTGCTACCTGCATCATGTCATAAAAACAGGCCTGTGATGCATTGTTGAGCCTTTCCATTGGATCAAACGGGAACTATTTAAAATGTTAATTTGACAAAGATACATTTGGCTGGTTGGGAGATTTTGCTTACCAATGCATAAATGCACACAAGCAATTCTCAGTCTATAGACTTTTTGCTGATATTTCAGTAGGAGACAAAGGCAAAAACATGGTTTTCAGGCCAGATAAAAGAGAGTTCACAACTCATTTCTGACAGGCTAGTTATGTAAAAGATGAACGCGCCCAATCACATGGGTGATTGATTAGCAAGCAAACATACCTTCAGTCTTTCTTGTAAACCAGCCTAAAATATAGTTTGAAGATGCAGCAATTTTTGGGGGGAGATATGTGTGTCACGGTCTGCTCCCAGCTCAAGCACATCACGGCTAGCACCGCTAGCCTTGTTCAAGACTACAGAGTAGACTAGACCTAGTAGAGGCATATACTCACTCAGTGAAGGAAATAAATCCTGCCCAACCAAGAGTTCTCAGTGCCCTCACAATCAATTCAGTCTAGAACCAGGGCTGCTGGAACATGGTGGTTGGTGTTTTAGGCTCAACCAAAACTTGTCTTTTGATAAGTATAGCAAGGTAACACAAAATAGCAGGCACATTTCAAAGTGATGTGGGTAGACAAACAAGGATTCATACTGTACCTTACCAAACCAGTAAGAGTCTGGGATTGGGATGTGATCGGTGCGGTAGCCCTTTTGTCTACGTCTTTTGTAGGCAATGGAGGTCAGGTCGGGGAAGTTCCTGTTCAAGTCGATGTTCTGGGCATTAGTGCGACCGCTAGTCCGACCCACATATCTGCCACCCTTAAGGTTTAACAAGGAAATGGACGGGCTTCAATAGTTTGAGTTGTTTACATGTCCTCAGTACTGGATGGAGTCATTGAAGTCTGCACAACCTGTCTATGAAACACACATTTGCTTGTATACAGCATCCATGGCGCCATAAACATGGCAAACTAGATGTCTTCCTTACCTTGGCTAAATGAGACTTTCATGAGTTTCCCTGCCCTGGAAATCTATGATACCCTTCTGTCGGTTTCCAACTGCAGTTGTTATAAACATGATTAAGCTTGTCAAACAGCAAAGTATTAGAATTAGGTGTACTAAATCAGTGTTGGAACGAGAACCCCAAAACAACAAAACCAAGTTTCATAACAGGTGAACTCACAGTTTCGTGTTCAGGGTCAATGCTGTCCTGTACGCCAGGGAACGCCAGTTCGTAGCCGTCAGGGTTCATGGAGGGTAAGATGTGGATGCGCGTGGTGTTGATGAGGGTCTGGACACGCTGGTTCCCCCGCTGGTACTCGGAACACAGGTACTGGACCAGGTAAAGCAGCAGCTGACGACCCAACACCTCGTTCCCGTGCATGTTGCCGATGTACTTCACCTCTGGCTCCACTAGAAGGGGTCATGGTGGAGACAGTTAAATATTTTTTAGGCGCGGTTAAATTGTAGACCATGTTATTATGGTCGTTGTTATGTGGCAAATCGGAAATAAAATACTTCAGCAAATTGCACTAGGACGACATGTACTGTACTCCTTCAAATGGAACAACAGCTCAATTCAAATACTCAAACAGGAGGGCTTGCAGTGCCGTCAGAAAAGAAATCAATCAGTGAAGAGAATAGGAGCTTACACAGTTCGTGACGGCCAGGGTTGTTGGAGAACTCAATTACCAGCAGGTCCTTGCCCTCCACACTGCGGCCTATGCTGTAGGTGGTGGCGATGTCGGAGCAGCGTGCGGCAGTTTTGGTCAGGATGCTGGTCATCTGAGCGTTGGACTGGTATGTAAACTGGATGAGGGTGGACGGCTCCACAGGGAAGCTGGGTAAAGCTTCTTCCTGCTGGTCTGAAGCAGGCAGACAGTGGGGGTGGAGGTCAACATTGCCATGTAACACTTTCATCCCTGACAAACTGACCCAACATATATTAAAAACCAAAGAACAGTGTAGTGTTTCTTTCTACTGGGGTTGGTCTAGTACCATTGGCATGACGCCAGTTTGGAAGGAATATCATAACAGCGGTGTTGCCAAGCATCTGGTTATGTGAAGACTATGATTGGCTTGGAAATATACAGGTTTCATCCTGCACTCAAAGCAGGTTTACAAAAAATCTCAAACACATTGTTTTTTTATCATAGTGTGCACATTTCAAATTCTCCCCCCTTTGCTATTACTGAGCAGTGTAATAAAAACAAACAAGCTTTCCTATTGGTTACTAATGATTGCTTGGTGCAGCTGTTGAAACATAGCAAACAGAGAGTTCACAGAAAGCCTCACACACACAGCCAAATCACAGCTATGTGAAACAACAGTGGCAGAGGTTGACGGCACTGTCCAAGCTGTCAGTGATTGGTTAACGTGGTGTACAGGTTGTCAGTGATTGGTTGAGGTGGTGGGCGGTTCTGTACCTGGTTTGTGGAGGCAGGTGTACTGCACGGGTAACAACAAATTCCCCTTGTCTTAGAGTAATGTTTCATATTTAGCATTATGACTTGGTATTGGTGTTGGCTGTTTTGCATATCCTATGTAAGATATTATTGTAAGTTGTGTATTTGATGATCTGCCTATACTATGTTTGTAATGTAATTGATTAAACGTCTACTCTATCTGATGGCACTAAAGTGGTGGGAAGGCATTGTATTTATGTTCACTGTTTTGGAAGGTTTAATATAGGTTTAAAGTAGCTGTTTTGAAGATAGTCAAACATCGGCCTAATAATTACAGCAATCTTCTTTAGAAACGTCTCAGTACCGAAGGAAGTAATGCAAAATAATTCATGACGCTACCACAAAACCAGAGAAAATTTTGGATTTGCATGTAGAAGAAGGTTTTTAAACTGACCTATGAATGATTTAAGTGTGTTTTTAGGTTCCACAAAAGCTCTGATTGCAGCCGTGCGGGGATGGTAAATCTGCAGGAAACAGCACTCTTACTTGAACCTCAAAACTCTCTGACTCATTGAGGGAGTTTTACTTTCTTTGAAACACAAAAAAACATTTGCTCCTCTATCAGTGTTTTAGAATTGAAACAGACTACAAAAAAAGGAAATTGCTTTGAACAAAACCATCAGCATCCTGGCCGTGAACACAATCTTGATGTGACGTCACAGACCAGGTTGCGATGTAAACCTTAAGTGTAGTAAACACAGTCCCAACTCGGCTCCCTACCTCTCAGTCCATCCAGGGGGTCATAACAGCCCTCCTCTTGGCTGACAAAGAAGCGGTCACAGTCCAGGAAGTAGGGCCATGCCATGTCGATGCCCTCGAAAGCATGACCGCAGCTCATAAACACCGCCTCGCAGGTACTGCGGCAGGGCTTGAGCACCTTGTCTCTCTGGCAGCGCGGAGCTAGCACGGAGCAGCCCAGCATACGGATGTCTGGACTGCACTCTCCGCTGAGGAGGGAGTGGATCACACTGAGGAGGAGGTACTCAGTGCTCATCTCTGCCTCCTCCCTACCAAGACAACATATCTAACAGGCCTATGCTTAGGATTGACTCATTTAATATACATCAGACTTCTTATAATATTGTATTGTTACTTAATCATAATATTATTATGACTTCTTATTAGCATGACCATCTACATGGCCTAATCATATTTATCAATCCTACATTTCTGAGTCATTATATGGTAACATAATATGCCTGCTGCATCTGAGACCCTTCTGGAACTTGTCCTGCACATAAGCTCGAACCAGGCCACACCTTGTTACTCTGATCCATGAACCCAGTCCATAGGAAAACTGGGTCAGATGAAACTATGTTTTTTGGACTACAGCTGGCTTTTAAGCTGGCAGACTGGGTTCTGGAATTTCTAGCATTTTCCATGAAGTCTAAAGGTAGTCAAGTAAACACCTTGGCTCTTCAACAAGATATTCTCCACTGGCTATAGACTGAGCAAATGCATAATGTTTTGAATACGTACTTTTGCTTTCATCGGTTGGTTTGCAACGCCCTGCAGGAGAAACCAGTGTTTATATTCCTGGAATACATAAAACACTAGATGGCAGAATTGTATTTATCATCACTAGGCCTATACTGATTAAACTTCTAGGATATTATAGTTTATAGCTGAGCCATAAATGATCATCTCTCCACACATTTGTACCTGTAAAACATACACCTGCGTTCTGTTAAATAATGCAGAAGGTCTGTCTCAAACAGGCCTACTTAACAACTCGACAGTGGTAAACATCCCATTAATAGGCTAATGTATGCCTGTGCATGCCTTTACTTTTGTACGTTTCCAGAACTTGACTAATACACAAGTTGACAAACGTTGTGGCCTATCAATAAAAAAGTTTTCTTGATGGCAAGAGTAACATATTTCACTTTACATAGGCTAGGCTACATATTATTAACCCTAACCAACATTATTACAGATCGACTATAATTTACCAAAAACATCATGTTCGTAATCACTTTATTTAAAGTTATACTTTACGTAGAAATCTTTGTCCGGATTCACAATGTAAAGACGAAGACAAGGCAACCGCTGCTAATACACCCAGAAAAACTATAGAGTTCATTTCTCTCCGACTGCAGTCCATATTCATGTGGCACCTAAATGCGCTGCTTTTAATTACAGAGGAACTTCAAGTGTACCAACATTTATTACACGTATTACGGTCGACTATCAAATTACATAGGAAACATCTTTGACCGGAGAAGAACAAGACATGTGCTGACAAGCAAGATTTTGTTCTGTGATACACCTGTTGTTATTTTCAAACTAAACATTCTCGTGAAACCAATTTTCTTTTTAGCGTATAGCCTACTATTTGATAGCCTACTTTACTCTATAGCGTATACTTTCCTACGCCATTTGATAGCCTACATTACATTGTATTAAAATGCCGAACTCATATAATAAGACAGTACAAAATGCTGTAAGAGAAATATTAATTGACATCTTTATTGCACATAATTTCACATACAGCAGCTTCACCTTACACTGTCAAACAACTGCGACTGGCTCACATAATTAAAAACACCTGTGTCTACACCCAAAGAACACGTTTTCATGAAACAACTATCTTCATTTTAAGTGTATCAAAACGTCACATGTTGAAATCTGGCACAAAGACAAGTGTCTTTAAAGCACTTGAACATAATGACATTCTTCTGCTACATTAAGTAGCACAACTGTAGATAGCCAATCATTTCTACAAATAGATATAATAATTTCTTGTACAGTGCATTACACTATGTATTTGTACAAATATTTTCTGCAACCACCTGGCAAAATAGTACAGAAATACAAATGCATTTCATTCCAAAGTACCTGTCGTACATTCAGTTACAATATACACTTTAACATCATAGTAAAAATTAGATTTACCTTTGGCTCTTGAAACTAGTAGTTTGAGAGAATTATACAAAGTGCATCATTATCCAGTGATTGACATGACATTTGTGAAGAACTGCAGAGAAGTCAAACACAGTCCATACAGAATACAGCCACCACTTTGTGGCACTTGCCATTGTGAGGAGGCTATATGATTTAATGTAATTTAAAGAAATAGCCTGATGCCCCTGGCAGCGCCAGTGCTTAGTGTGAGCTAGACAGATACTAGCTTTGATATCCATGATTCATTACAATCAATTCACAGAACATTACTGACTTTTACTTCAAGTCTCTGTTTTCTGTGGGTCACAAAGCATGGTTAAAAGTGACTATGCCAGAGGTTGTGATAGTAAGCAAATGCCTTTCTCTTAGCGCTGATAATAGTGCTAAGCTATGATACGCATGGGGTCTCGAGTACTGTGAACAGTATCTGTCATTCCCTGTTTGTCAACTAAGCCTATGGCTAATCAAACAATATTGATTTTCATCTCTCTTACAGTGTGTTTCTGCTCTATCATCTTCTTGTGTCTCCCTCTATTGTACCAACCTCCCCCATGTTGCTTACCCATCCTACTGTCTCTCAGTCCCTCCACCCACAATTGCCCTCCCCCTTCAATTCTCTCTATCCTGTTTTCGTTCCATGTATCACCTTCATTGATTCCCATCTCTTCTCGCCCCTCTCTTTACCTATGAGGCAAACATTATTTTCGGGCACCGGCATCATTTTCCATGTCCGAGCGGATGTCATTAACTGATCCTCTGGAGACAGTAGTCGTTCTCAGTGTCTAAAGAGCTGTTGTGCCCAGACGAGGGGTACAGGTCACGGCGCAGTAGCCTGTTGACGACGGTAACCAGGACCTTCTTGTACTGTTGACGCAGGAGGGAGTAGGCGAAGGGGTCGGAGGCGGCCTTGCTGTATGTCAAGCACTTACTGACGATCCCCCAGTGGCGGTTGATGCCCACGAAGGGAAGTAGTTCAGTTAATCTGGGAGGAAAGGAGGGAGGGAGAGCCAAATAGAGCCAAAATAACCTTTTAGAAAGGACATATTCTCATCTCATTAGACGTATGATTCAGAGCTATGTGTTGTATTTGTTATCAATATTTGCGGTGAGTGATTGCTATCAGAGACATCTTGTACCATGTCAAGCTCAGGTAAACCCATGGAACGTAACTGGCTGTTTTCCGAAGCGGTCTTACACAGTTATGAGACTCTTTTCACAAAATTGAGTTACGGGGAATATATTGACTACTGTGTAGCAACATCTTCATTCTCTTTCGAACACAATACAGCACATTGTGTTGTTTCATCCGAGACATGGACATCCAGCATCAATATATAAATAGATATTGATGCTAGACATAAAACTGAAAGGGTCTGACAGGCCCTATCATTGGCAGACCTTTCTCTTCAACTGGGCAATCAGACTAGTTGTGGAGGGTACAGAGGTGAGCCAATTACTGAGACCATTTCGCTGTTCATTTGTATCCTGTATTCTCCTCCTGTTTCCTAATTTGTAACTTCCCCTCCACTGTTATCCTTCACACCACCACTTAAGTGGAAACTACCTGCCTAATATTTCAGTTCATTGAACCTGACACATGCTGTATCCATATCTTGGAATAACGAATGAGATGTTTCTAATTTCATTTACTCTGGAATTGGGGGATTCCATTAAACCTATTCAAGTCTAGAATGAGCGTTATTCACACTGGGAAGTGAAATAACAGTAGAAAACCGACGTGGATGGATTTTTGGGTAGAATCAAGGTACATGTATTTCAAGTGTTACAGTAGCTACTGTAAAGCTCTCATTGGATGAAACTGTTTTAACGTTTTGTATAGTATAGTGTATCTCAGATTGTGAGAGGAACGTTCATATTTTAGTTTATAGTTAGTAGATAGCAGATAGCAGCAACTAAACAAAATAATACTGTGTTTGCAGGTGGTAATACACTTTATATTTGCTGTCTTGCTTTAAGATTAATCCCACTTACCTTGTAATTACATATGGAGCAAAACAGACGATAAACGAGCCAATAAAGATGCTGATTTTCTTGGTGGCTCTCTGTTTCCTCCTTTTTTGCTCTACCAGACATCTTTGTTTCACACTGAAAACATCAGTTATGTTGCTTTTAGTTCAATGCACAAGACAAAATTGACATCATATAAATATCATGGACAAAACCTTTGACAGATAAACATGGATGCAAGTACCTTGGGTGGATATCTACCAGCAAAAAAAGGGTCTGCATGGTTATTATATCAATCCTCTTGCAATGAAACCGTGCAACTTTTAAAACCTTCAAGTACGTGAAGCACAGGATTAGAAGGGATAGCACGAAGCTAGTGGCATGGAAAACAACGGTGAAAACTGTAAACTTAATGCGGTCGCTCTCCTCAGTTAGGTGTAAGGTACAGGACGCGTAAATGTGGCTGTAGTCAACCCAGGAGAAGAGGAGCGCAATGAGGGAAAACGTGAGTGAATATAGCCACGAGTAGCAAACCATGATCACTGCATCCTTGTATCTCATCTTGCTGGAGTAACTCAAGGGAAAGACCACCGCTATCCACCGGTCAATGCTAAGAGCTGCCATGCTCAACATAGTGTTCGCAGTCAAAAAAGTCTCCAGAAAGCTTACAGTATGGCAAAGGCAATTACCAAAGGGTTGCTGATTTCTGATAATCCCCACCAATGTCGTTGGCATGTTTAAAATAGTGATGAGAATGTTGCAAAAAGACAGGTTCATGGTGAATATACCTGGAACCTGTCGCCGTATCTCGGTGCTGTGAACGAAACATAGCAGCACCAACAAGTTCGATAACAAAGACACAATTGCGACTACGACAATGAACAACGCGAAAATAATTTCAGCAAAGTCCATTTCTCACTTCAATATGTCCGGATGTGGACCTATACGTGATGATAAGATACAAATAAAATCCACCATGGTTAGTCTTCGTTCATTTCCAATAGCTCCTCATTCCAGGTTGGAGAAATTAACTCCTACAAGTCTTTCAGCCGGTCTCCAAGTTCTTGAGGAGCTGTCCAGCGTTCTGAAGTGAGGAGACGCGCGCCCTTCCTTCTTGATGAGCGCTCAGACCATTTTGCTCCCAAGGCTTGTGGATTGTTTTACAAACGTAGAAGCAGGTAGTAAGGAAGATGCATATGTTCTAATGCAAGCATTTGAGTTGTATGGATGGACATTATATTATATATGGTGTCTCCTTTTCGACTGCTACGACTGCCTCAGCATGAAAACAGTGGCAACGCACTCTACTGTCTTGTGCGCAGAACATGCGTACTAGGGGAAAAAACACAGTATGAGAAGATGCTTGGTTGAGCTATTTAAAAATGAACGGTTGTTAAAACACAACAGATATAAACATTTCATAACAAAAAGAAAAATGCCCATCCCTATAGTATCATATATGTGGAGAAGCACGTGATAATAACCCACTCGTTTGATTTGTTTTAGTTTTAATTAATTTACATTCAAAATGCAAGTTGTCGACCGAACACATCAAGTCTGCAAAACTGAGCCAAGGGATATAGGCTACTACTTGATAATTGAACCTATGTCGCCCATGACAAAAGGCACGTTGGAGGAGCACACAGTGAAACTGTCAAATAGATCTATTTTCCTGAAATAAATTATTTAGAACTGGAGCAACTTTGGGTAAGGAGGTTTTCGCATGTTCACCGAAGAATGTTAGCGTACCGAAGGGTTCTAAAAATACCTTTGTTTATAGCCGATACTAGGTAAAGACAATGATCTTTATCGTAGATTTTTTTTCTGTATAGAAAATTAGAATTGAATTTTAGGTGCCAATTAAGGGAGAGGACATGCTTTTAAAATCCAGTTTTCGACTATCAAGTCAAAAGAACTTGACTTACTGAAAAACATGGGTTAGGGTTGCATGTTTTTTAAGTGTACTGTACCTGATTAACACCTACTCAGAAGAACCTGATTAGTGCCAGTTTCTTTTTGGTCCAAGTTGACCTCCTAGCTAAGATCAAGCTTTCCCAACAAATTCAAAAATGTATGCATGATGCGCAGTATACTGTTAAAGCTAGTAAAACCAGTGATGACTCATAATCAACAGGTACCAGCAATAGAATCAGTGTCCCTCTGACTATTCTCTGACCTCTCCACCTTGCCTCCTATGGTTTACATGTGACCTGAAGGCCAAATGGCCTCCGCAAGGTAAATTCCACACTATAGTTGTCCAGTAAGATGATGAAGACTCAAGAATACATCTCATTGAAAGTGCTACCACACTAACGAGACAATTTGAGTACACTGTGGATTAGTTGAGGGGTCCTTTGGGGTGTATATATGTGTGTGCGTGTGCCAGAGAGAGTCAGGGAGATGGAATAACAGTGTGCGATGTTGTCTCTCTGAAAATGACTGATCAAACGACTTGGGGGAGACTACAGCTGTGCTCGTGGGGGGAAAGTGCAGGGCTATTTATAGCGCTGACAGGGTGTCACCTTTAATATAAGTGCCTGCTGTTGGAGCATTACCTAAGCAAACGTAGGCATAGGGGTGAAGTGAGGTATTCCACCCATTAAATACAATGATGCTTCCGGAATTACTCATAGCTACCAGGCCGACTATTTATATATTTGGGGGTTTCACACAACTTCACGAGACTAGCAAATCCAGAGGTTGACAACAAACTGTAATAGTACAGTCAAATATGGTAATAATTATCAGTGTCAACAGATGTTTTCAAGCATGGATTTCATGAAGAATTATTTTGACATCAGTTGAAATGCTTAACTGTATGGGCACAACCACCTAAATATTCTGATGATTATTGAATTATTTGCTCAAACCTTCTAAACCTACTATAGATGTACAAAACATCATGCACGCTGGCTGCATTTTGACTGGATTGGTATAGGACATGATGGCCACATTATGACTGGATGGAAAAAGGACATGATATAAGTGCACCTTTGGGTAAAGATACCCAGATATAACAACTTAAACAAAGGAGAATTTCATGGTCAGTTCAGTCAGTTTTCCATCCATCCAAGTAGAGGGCCACACTGTTACATAACCATGCCTGACCTTTAACAACACACAAAGCACCACAGGAGAGCAACGTAAGTGCTTTAGATGTTAGGAAGATGAGTGACTTTTCCCTAGTGTAAGGAATGGCTTCCCTGGTGTCTGAAAAATGTATCTGAAATGTACATTGTAGAGTTCCACTTGCACTGTAGTAACTTTAAAAATAGCAGATGAAGAAACTCAATCTACTCTAAAAGGTCAGAGAGCAGATTGCAAGCTTTGACCCTGGGGGTCAGTCTTATATATTGAGATCCTAAATGACCTGCCATAGACTCATTGAATAACTTGCTCGAAAGATTATAGGAATATTGTGTGGAATATCAGATCACATAATATCAGAAAATATCATATTACACATGAATCAACCAATTATATCAGTCATCCTGGAAGGCCAATTGTGTTTCTTACTTCAACATAAAAGACGATCAGGAGGGCTTACATTTTACAACGTTGGATTTTTCTTCTCAACAACAGCATGAAGGCCGCATGCCTCATCGCTGGCTATATCTTTTGGAATGATTTTTTGTTTAGAGCTCATCCAGGACAGTGCCATCTCAACAAGGCACAGTCTTAAAACATTTCTCCAGCATATCCTTGTTATGATCTGCTCTACGTTTATTACCTCATTATTACTTTCAGAAGATTGCTGCATTCATTGCTACTCTAATAATTTCAGTTGAAAGATAACATTTCACATAGCATCCTTTCAAAGACCGTCAATTTGGACTGGTGCCCCAATTATGTATTCATGCATTTGATATCTCACAAATCCCTTTTACTTAATCCCATTGTCGTTCAACTGCCATACCAGACCACGGTACAAGTCCCTTATGTCTCACTGCTATCTTGTACTTCTTTAGAATGATGTACACTCCAACATTTGACCTTGGACCTCTTAGCTGGAGTAGAGTAAATCAAATTATACTATAATCACTGACATTTGTGTCAGTGGAGAGCATGCAATGTCGTCCATTCACGGCTGCACTTAAATGCGACTGCACTAAAATACGACAACTGCTCTCAAATCAAGGTAGATCTGATAGTAGCTGGTTGTACTCTAGCCACCACAAGATATGCTGCTGAACTGTGATCTGTATTGGGTCAGCCTAGGGTTGTCAAGTTAAAGGGAGATGATGGGTCACAGACTGCAAAGTCTAGATGACATGAATGTCGACATGCAGAGGTCTGAGGGGCTCAGCGCACCCTGCAGCTAATCCATTGTCCATTGTGCACCTTATTACCATAAGGCTCCAATGAAATACAGAGAAAGTCTGTGTTTGCCACTTCTTATGACATTGTTGACATTGACTGTTGACCCAAAAGGTGCATACAGATCCACTGACTAGCGCGATGACACACGAGCGATCGTGCAGTGATGATCAAGAAAACAAACTGACACAACCCATTGGAGAGCCTCGATGCTGATGAACAGCTCAGTAGAGTGTTTACAGAAGAGAGCAGCCTGTGACAGATGGCTTGCCTTCAGCTCCTTCACACTCCGTGAAACTGTTTGACAACATACCTGAAACACCGGAGGGACGTTTGTAAACACCAGCCCAGAGGGCTTGCGTACACATCAGACAGCATTGAGCGATAGAGGACTCCCGAGCTGCAACCTGGCTTCTGAAGCCAACGTACCATAGGTGTTCATGACAACCCTAGTTTAGGTTCCCCTGATTATAATGATCTGGTCAATCAGCTGAATCTGATTAGTTACATCTGGTGTTTATGAGAAGACACCTGGACAGCACAGCTCCCCAGAGACTGCATTGGGAAGCTATGTGATATTGATTTGTATGACACACTTCAGAGTCAGTCAGGAAGATCAATCTTATTTCAGTAAGTGCACTTGGTTGAAGTCCTCGTTGTTAGAAGACTTTGAAATGAACAGCTGTCTTTTGCTTCTTATCTATATAAACAGCACTAACTTAGAATCTGAATCCACTGTTCCAAGTGATAGAACTAGCCAGAGAAACTGGGTTAACACACCAACAAGGCAATACCGAATTGCACACCCCAAACTATTTTTAAGTGTCTGCCTGTTGAGTTTCATAGGACATCTGGTGTAAAATGTTATCGAAAATTAGGGCTTAGTGCTGCCAAACAGTGTCATTTGGCAAACAAAGGAGTGTGAAATAGCTTTCATGAGTTGCCTCCAGCTGCCACAGGTAAAGCAGGATGACTTGTTATGATGAGTCATGTTCCCATGGCAACACCACAGTCAAGAGAAGTTATCGTCCATCTTCGCCGCCGCCTCGTGTGTTTGATGTCAATTTAAATATCTCTTGAATGGCGTTGGTTGTGACATTGAACAGAGCCCCTCTCACTCTAAAATTCCCCTGTCACTTACTTAACCTTTGTTGTCTTTCTATGGCAGAATCAAAGCAGCATGTGTTACTCTTTTGCTGTAGCTAAGCAACGGGAGAACTGGTGTGACATGTTGAGGGAGGGACACCAAAAAGATGTGTGACAGGTGATTCCAGTGCATAAGTTTGTTTTTGTGCCACAGGCGTAAAGTGAAGTGGCACAAGGAACAGCTTCATACAAGATATGGTATTTGTAGATGAAAAGCAATTTTGGGATTCACTTCTTTTCCAAATTGCATTTCCACAGCGCTTGTCCTCAGAATTGCACTGCAGCAATCATGCCCTCAACCTTTTGTGTTGGACATGCACACCCTTATCGGTGAATAGTCTAGTCTACTTCCGATCAACACAGCCTCATTTAGCTCTCGTTGATTGAATGGTTTGGTCCACTGCAGGACTCCAAAGCCCTGTCAAACCTTTGCTTTGTTCCCCAGGGTCCCTCTTTTATCTGGAGACCAAAAGCAGTGGACAGAGTGCTTGCAAGGCGGGCTAGAGAGGACACATAAATAATGCCTTTATAACTTGATGAGTGTAATCGATCTCTTTGACCCGTTGATGACAGGCGGGCAACTTTTAAAAGGGTGTCATTTAATGATTATGATTATGATTCAACTATGCATAGGCGTATTCATTTTCATTTATTTTTTGTGTTGTCTGTTAGTATAGGAAAAGTGAGTGTTTGGCTTTGAATACATCATTTTGTATTCTTTGTAGTGATATTTTATCTCTCACAGAGTCTTAATGAAAGACCAAAAACGTTGCGGAAATTAAGTGATTCCCAGACACATGAGTGAGAAGCGGCATATTCCTGTCGTTGTTTGTATCAGGTATTCATCATTGAAGGTCTTGAGCCTATAAATAGGTCTCTTATTTGGGGGTGGGGAGGTAAAAGTCACAACGATACCATATCTGTGGTACAACCGGTCAACTCAAATCCACCAATGGTACACGAAAAAAAAGAGAAGAATTTAACTGTTTAGAAAGTTAGCTGAGGTAAAGTAACTTTTGAAGGTACTGGCCGACTTGCAAAACAGCACGAAGGTGGACCTGATTATGAGCAGACACGATGCATTCATCATCATTAGCTGAGCGGAGTGCTTTGAAGTCAGCCCAGTCACTAACAGCTAGACAGGAGTGGCAATGAGCACTAAGGCTTCTCCAGAACACGATGAAAAGAGCCTCGTAAAAGGAAACTCCGCCACGGTGATGAACAAAACACACGAAAACTTTATTCAAAAGGAGCAGCGTGATGAGGAAATCAGTCATTACATACCTGATGTCGTTTATTTGGGGGTGAATATGTTTAGGATTTGATTAAACTTTCCCATTGCCAACGTTTGCAGGGTTTTAAAATAAATCCTAGGCCTGCCTGTGGAATCTGAAGTAGTATTCTTTTTAAGGAAGTGTGGAAGGTGCAGTCCATGGAAATACATTTTGACCCAAAAAGTCAATACAGTATCTAAAATGTTCTTTATTTGGACGTAGAATACATGATCAATAATTAAACCATCCATATTACTTTTGACAACTTGATTTGAACTAATGGCCCCTCACTATGAAGCAGTACTAGTATATCATTACGTAGGCCTACTGTTTACGACAGATAGATTGAATGGGTGTGTCACGTGATGAGCCAACGTTTTTACAGAAATAAACTTTTACAGAAAAAGAACAGCACAGGCGGAATGAATCTTGACAATTCTTTTTCGAGAATGCAGGAAAGTGTTAGCAGCCGTTACCCTGAAGCCTTACAGAATCCATGAGTTGTTGAGCCCAATTATCCGCTGTCCACTTGTCTATTTTGAGTCAGGTCTGTTGTACATATATATATATATATATATATATATATATATATATATATACACATATATATTTATACATTTTTCTGACCATTACTTGCAACAAAAAGTGGTTATGTTCTGTGCAGAAGCGCAACACTTGTTTTAGTTTCACACTTCCCTCTCTGCTGTGTGGTTGTGAGATCCATCCTCTCACCACCTGTTTTACGCCTCCGCCGCACCACACACGCACGTGCACACGCACGCACACACACGCAGATAGATACGCACCCATGCACGCGCACAGACACACCCTTTGAATTCTTTGAAACAGGCGTAACTTCTCATGATGTGCATTTCACAAAGATGCTTTACGTGTTCACCCTGTACTCTACTATCCGAAACACGTGAACCTGCCATCGTGAAGCAGTTATCCCAGTGGACAATCTGATTCAGCACGTCCTAATACAACTGACAGTCATGTGGCTTTTAAGCCATCCATCAAGATATCCATCAATGTGACACACTCACACTCACACACGCACACAAACCTGGCTGCTCTTTGGTCTGCATGCTCTGTGAAGTAGCAGAACCCTGCTGTTACATAATGGAAAAGATGGATGAGTCATGTTGTCCCTAAGCTGGAAGTAAGGAAGTCACTCCACTACTACAGCTCAGTACGGGCACTGTGGTCGTGCTGGGCAGCACATTTATAAAGGCTTTGTACTGAATAAATAGCAACAGCTATTATATTCTATGATAAGAGGAAGAGGCTTCTATTGTAGGTGTGGGGTAATGGTGAGGTATTGGCAGATACATTTCAGGTGACAACCTGATTTACATCCTCAACACACTGATGAACCACTGGGTTTCAAGGACGCTACTGTGTTCTGGCATCGCAAGAGTAGACCATCTCTGACATTAGGCTCTTCTGTGGGTGCTTCAAAGAGGAACCGCTCAAATGCCAAGCTTCTTGAGAGACACCCATCATTTATTCAAGATATTTCTTGCACATCAACTAGATAACTGGTTTGGTGGCAACGGGCAATGAGCAAATTCGTTTTGATTCGAACGCTTTGGGCCACGTTATGGGCTCAAGGTTCTACCAGCCGTCATCACAAGAGTGATTCCGCAACACTGGCTGAGGTCATTACTTTTTCAACAGGCCCATGCAGTATTAACAAGTGTTACATAAGTCTAATCAGAAAAGTAAGTGAGGCTTCTAGAAAGCTCGGCACACCAACCGATTTCTCGTTAATCTTTAATTAAGCACAAGGTGCAGCGTTGATTCATCTGTTCTCGGCGGCAGCTATTTCCAGCTGATTTCGCCCACCCCCTCACTCTCGGGGGAGGAAAAGTAAGTCTTTAAGAGTCAAAAAAGGGGACTATGAAAATATCCTGGTTAATGTGCTTAAATTTAGCAGCATGCTACTGCTTGAAGGAGTGGCTGTGTTGCATCCTTCACATTTCGATGTGGCCGGATAGAATTTAGATTGATATGAGATTTGAGGTTTGATTGAGTGAGATTTGGTTGATGATATTAGGTTTGGGAGGAAAGCAACAAATTAAAATCAGAATCAGAACAAAGTTGAATCGCTAAGAAATTTACACAACAAGGAATTTAAATTGGTGGGCAGGTGCATACAGTAAACATGTAATAATCATTTACATTTAGTCATTTAGCAGACGCTCTTATCCAGAGCGACTTACAGTAAGTACAGGGACATTCTCACCGAGGCAAGTAGGGTGAAGTGACTTGCCCAAGGACACAACGTCATTTTGCACGTCCGGGAATCAAACCCACAACCTTCTGATTAATAGGCCGACTCCCTAATTTTTATGGAATGCCATTTTTATTAACGAGTCAAAACTAAATAAGTGGTGAAATTGGTTACTCTGTCATGCATATATTTTCAATGAAATTGCAGACACGGAAATGGGTTGAGAAAACAATTAAGTATTTGCTGGTATTGGAACCTGCAGTACGATTTTGTGGAATAGCTGTAGCTAACATGACAGCATCAACCTCCCTGTTTAACATCCTTGTATTTTCACCACTCTCTCACAGTAGTATCACACTGAGTAGTGTAATCTTGCTCCCATCGAAAAATAGAATATTTAAGGCTGTTACATTGAAAGCTTCTTCTTGCCACATGTATTCAGACTCTAGTAGCTACAGTGTGTGGGAGTGTATTTCATGCCCCCAAAATGCCTTAAAACCTAAAAGGACAAAAATAAAAATATAACTTTTTGTCTGGTCTTGCACCCAAATTTACTGGTTTTTTTTTAGTTTATGCTTTTGTTTTCCTGTTAGTGTCAATAATGTTTATGAATAGTTTTAGTCTCCATCAATAAGAAGAACAAATGCAAAGACCTTGTGCTAGATAAAAAATACTATCCTCAAACTGTGACTGAACACATCAAACATGTGGATCTCATATATTCAAGTGGCATTTAGCTGACAGTTTAGTATGTACATCAGGACATGTAGAAGATGTTGAGGCTGTGCTTCCAGCTGTGACATCTGAAATCTGTGTTAGTCCCCTCCTGCCATTAAACAAACAACAGTGTCCACTGCTGGCTGCTGTGTTTACGCCCTTGTTTGCCTACCCCTGATCCACATGTTCCTGATTGCCTTTTCCACATCGGCTGCCAGGAGTTCCCACCTCCGAGCAAACACACAGACATGCTTCTCCAGCAACGACTCGTGGGGATTATTTAGAGAAGCCTTGCTAAATGAAACGCAAACATGTATGTTTTTTTTACTGAAATAGGCCAATGTTTTTGATCACATTCGTCCCCCTTTTAGTGATTTGCACTCCCCTCGCCACTTTATGTCGGAAAATCCACAAGGGAGTGTGGGCAACACACCTTTGTGATGATGTTTCGACCTTGTCAGACGTATCGACTGTGATATTTGGGGCGTGATGCTTTGACAGGCTTGGCGTCATCTTGGCTTGGTTGCCACAGTCCTGCCGCCATAGAAACAACACCCCCGTAGTGGCGTCTATGGTAACCCCATTCCTCGACCCACATCAAGGCTGTCTATGACAATACCACAGCTCTTTTGTCTGGCAGACACATTTTTTCCATCTTAGAAACCAAAATAATACAGTCGTCTTAATGTCAGTATTTAGTTTATAGTCTTTTTAATAAACATCTGTACTAAAGATTTATATTATCACTACAGTTTCTAGTTATTGCTACATGATCTAAGAGGATACATCACCATCACCAATCCCTACAGGTATGCAACAGACAATACATTGAACAGTCATTTTAAGTGGGCATTATAAATAAATAAACATGAAACATTCAGAGACTAGAGTCGGAGCCCCTCCTTGAGTCACCACCTTACCGCGGTGGAGGGGTTTGCGTGTCCTAGTGATCCTGGAAGCTATGTTGTCGGGGGCTTCATGCCCCTGGTAGGGTCACCCAAGGCAAACAGGTTCCAGGTGAAAGACCAGACAAAGAGTGGCTCAAAAAACCAACCATGAAGAAATACAACAATGGTTCTCAGTTGCCCCTGCCCGGAAGCGGGTCACCGGGGCCCCCCCCTGGAGCCAGGCCCGGGGGTGGGGCTCGATGGCGAGCGCCTGGTGGCCGGGCCTTTTCCCATGGGGCCCGGTCGGGCACAGCCCGAAGAGACAACGTGGGACCCTCTTCCAGTGGGCTCACCATCCGCAGGAGGGGTCATGGGGGTCGGGTGCAGTGTGAGACGGGCGGCGGCCGAAGGCGGGGGCCTTGGCGGTCCGATCCTCGGCTGCAAAAGTTAGCTTTAGGGACGTGGAACGTCACCTCGCTGGCGGGAAAGGAGCCTGAGCTGGTGCGCGAGGTAGAGAGTTTCCGGCTAGATATAGTCGGCCTCGCCTCGACGCACAGCGTGGGCTCCGGAACCAGTCTCCTTGAGAGGGGCTGGACTCTCTTCCACTCTGGAGTTGCCCTTGGTGAGAGGCGTCGAGCTGGGGTGGGAATACTGGTTTCCCCTCGGTTCGGCGCCTGTACATTGGGGTTCACCCCGGTGGACGAGAGGGTAGCCTCCCTCCGCCTTCGGGTGGGGGGACGGGTTCTCACTGTCGTTTGTGCTTATGCACCAAACGGCAGCTCAGAGTACCCACCCTTTTTGGAGTCTCTGGGGGGGGTGCTGGAAAGCGCTCCTCCTGGGGATTCCCTCGTCCTCCTGGGGGACTTCAATGCTCATGTGGGCAATGACAGTGAGACCTGGAGGGGCGTGATTGGGAGGAACGGCCCCCCCGATCTGAACCCGAGTGGTGTTTTGTTGTTGGACTTCTGTGCTAGACACGGTTTGTCCATAACGAACACCATGTTCAAGCATAAGGGTGTCCATATGTGCACCTGGCACCAGGACACCCGAGGTCTCAGTTCGATGATCGACTTTGTAGTCGTGTCATCGGACTTGGGGCCGCATGTCTTGGACACTCGGGTGAGGAGAGGGGCGGAGCTGTCAACTGATCACCACCTGGTGGTGAGTTGGCTTCGATGGTGGGGGAGGACGCCGGTCAGGCCTGGCAGGCCCAAACGTAATGTGAGGGTCTGCTGGGAACGTCTGGCGGAACCCTCTGTCAGAAGGAGCTTCAACTCCCACCTCCGGGAGAGCTTCGATCATGTCTCGGGGGGGGCCGGGGACATTGAGTCCGAATGGGCCATGTTCCGGGCCTCCATTGTTGAAGCGGCTGACCGGAGCTGCGGCCGGGGCGGTCGGTGCATGTCGCGGCGGTAACCCTCGGACCCGGTGGTGGACTCCGGAGGTGAGGGATGCCGTCAAGCTGAAGAAGGAGGCCTATCGGACTTTATTGGCTGGTAGGACTCCAGAGGCAGCTGATGTGTACCGGCAGGCCAAGCGGAACGCGGCTTTGGCGGTCGCGGAGGCAAAAACCCGGGCATGGGAGGAGTTCGGCGAGGCCATGGAGAATGACTTCCGAACGGCTTCAAAAAGGTTCTGGACCACCATCCGGCGGCTCAGGAGGGGGAAGCAGTGCTCTGTCAACACTGTATACGGTGGGGATGGTGCGCTGCTGACCTCGACGGGGGACGTCCTGGATCGGTGGAAGGAATACTTCGAAGACCTCCTTAATTCCACCAACACGCTTTCCGACGTGGAGGCAGAGTCTGGGGACATCGGGGGGGGCCCTTCTATCTCTGGGGCTGAGGTCGCCGAGGTGGTTGAAAAGCTCCGCGGTGGCAGGGCCCCTGGGGTGGATGAGGTCCGCCCGGAGTTCCTTAAGGCTCTGGATGTTGTAGGGCTGTCTTGGTTGACACGACTCTGCAACATCGCGTGGACATCGGGGACAGTGCCTCTGGACTGGCAGACCGGGGTGGTGGTTCCCCTCTTTAAAAAGGGGGACCGGAGGGTGTGCTCCAACTTTAGGGGGATCACACTCCTCAGCCTCCCTGGGAAAGTCTATTCAGGGGTCCTGGAGAGGAGGGTCCGTCGGATTGTCGAACCTCGGATTCAGGAGGAGCAATGTGGTTTTCGTCCTGGCCGTGGAACAGTGGACCAGCTTTATACCCTCCGCGGAGTCCTGGAGGGTACGTGGGAGTTCGCCCAACCAGTCTACACATGTTTTGTGGATTTGGAAAAGGCGTTCGACCGTGTCCCTCGGGGGCTCATGTGGGGGGTGCTCCGAGAGTACGGGGTACCGGATTTCCTGATCGGGGCTGTCCGGTCCCTGTACGACCGGTGCCAGAGTTTGGTCCGCATTGCCGGTAGTAAGTCGAACTTGTTTCCGGTGAGGGTTGGACTCCGCCAGGGCTGCCCTATGTCACCGATTCTGTTCATTACCTATATGGACAGAATTTCTAGGCGCAGCCAGGGTGTTGAGGGGGTCCGGTTTGGTGACCTCAGGATCGGGTCGCTGCTTTTTGCGGATGATGTGGTCCTGTTGGCTTCATCGGGCCGTGACCTTCAGCTCTCACTGGAGCGGTTCGCAACCGAATGTGAAGCGGCTGGGATGCGAATCAGCACCTCCAAATCTGAGGCCATGGTAATCGACCGGAAAAGGGTGGAGTGCCATCTCCGGGTCGGGGAGGAGATCCTGAACCAAGCGGAGGAGTTCAAGTATCTCGGGGTCTTGTTCACGAGTGAGGGAAGAATGGAGCGCGAGGTCGACAGGCGGATCGGTGCGGCGTCCGCAGTGATGCGGGCTCTGCATCGGTCCGTCGTGGTGAAGAAGGAGCTGAGTCGAAAGGCGAAGCTCTCTATTTACCAGTCGATCTACGTTCCTACCCTCACCTATGGTCACGAACTATGGGTAGTGACCGAAAGAACGAGATCGCGAATACAAGCGGCCGAAATGAGCTTTCTCCGTAGGGTGTCCGGGCTCTCCCTTAGAGATAGGGTGAGAAGCTCGGTCATCCGGGAGGGGCTCAGAGTAGAACCGCTGCTCCTCCGCGTCGAGAGGAGCCAGCTGAGGTGGCTCGGGCATCTGATTAGGATGCCTCCTGGACGCCTCCCTGGTGAGGTGTTCCGGGCACGTCCCACTGGGAAGAGGCCCCGGGGAAGACCCAGGACACGCTGGAGGGACTATGTCTCTCAGCTGGCCTGGGAACGCCTTGGGGTCCCCCAGGAAGAGCTGGCGGAAGTGGCCGGGGGGAGGGAAGTCTGGGCCTCCCTGCTTAGGTCGCTGCCCCCGCGACCCGATCCCCGGACAAGCGGCAGATGACGAGTCGGAGACGGTATTGTGTGACAAGAGGTTGTTTCTGGCCCTTGGGTCATCTCACTGGTACGGCATTAGAGACCATTCCCCACCTGTGTCCTCTACCTCTCCCCAGCTAGGCTGTGTGAGTGATTTTGGATGGAAAGTTCGATACAAATTCAACACAGCAGACAGGCATGGGACTGTCAGTGGCATGTTATTAGGTTAGAGATAGACCAGACAGACAGGTAGTCTAGATAACCTAAACCAAACCCTATCTAGGATAGTGGGGAGGTGAAGATCCCTCCCACTACCCACTCTCTTAGAAAGTGTTCTGTTTAGGGTTGGTGTGAGACAGGGTGAAGGTGTTCACCAGTGGTTAGGAGTGTGTGTTGTGTCACCCAATGTGAGCAGCTCCTCTTTTTCTGCCGTTTTTTCTTTTCAGTCTGTTGCTCTAGTATTTGTATTTCATTTTTATAAATCGAGTAAAGAATTGTTTACATTTATAATTGGTGTTATGGTTAAAGGACGCTTCTTACCAATACCTTCCTTGGCTTTCTAGAGTTATTATGGATCTCGGAGGTCCTTGTTTTATGTGGAAACATGAGTGTTCCTAAAGTCAGCCAGACACAGCCTATGACCAAAAACCTGAAGCTCTTTTTGGGATAAACAGGTGCCATGGAAACTGGCATGCTTGCAGAGGGAAATACACACATGCCTACAGGAACACACACACACACAAATGCACACACAAATAAAGAGAGTGTGAGATGAAGTCTGTTTTTCCATCTCTCTCTCTCTCTCTCTCACACACACACACACAGTGACTGACAGACATCCAGATCCACAAAGGCACAGCATAACCCAGATGCAAAGACAGACTGAATTTCTTTGTCATCATTCCCAAGTTCCCTTTTTAGTCAACAGTTTGTGTTACCTCCCTTTTAAAATGGTCAGCCAAGGGAACACGTGAAGCATACCCAACGAGAGGAAATTTCCAAGAAAGAGGGAAGAAATAAATTAGCTTGGCAGTTTTTATAAAGTTCTTAGAGTGCTGTCCTCAAGCATACACTCAACAAAAGTCCATAATTGTTCATATTTTCCACTTTCTCTTCTTTATTTGTAGTTTAAACAATAAATTACATTTAAAAGGATGAGAGGCAGAATGTTCCTGGAGAAGGCGATAACAAGGCTACTTGAGCATTTGCTCTGAACATTTGAATGTACTGTAATACTGTTTTCATTTTTTATACAGTTCTTCTGTGACACTCTGAGTAAAAGTGACAAGCAATTAGTCCCTCACATCTGCCACAGTGAATATCAATTTGGACAGTTTTGAATTACAACATCAAAATTAATTTTCATCAAAAGCTGACACAACTTTCAAACAAAGTTGTTGACACGAACAGTAAGGACAAATTGTCAGAACTCAAAATCTGACCTGCAGTTGACACTGTTGTGCACCTATCAAAAATGGGGATGCAAGCAAAGCAGGACTGTACCGTATTTTGTGGTTACCCGATAAGGCAGAGAAGACTGTAGGGCTTTGGATGGTGTTCCAACCTAATTTAACCAAAGTATTTCTGTATCCCCGCGACATCACAGCTTTTGCTTTCTGTCATTGTGGAGTTCTGGAAAGTTCTCTTCTCAAAGGAACACCATGTACAGGGGTGTGAGAGGGGAGGAGTGAGGGAAGGACAGGTTTAGCAGAACGTACATGCTCAAGTTCAGGGTAATTTTAAGCCATTGACGGTCAGTAAGCAAACAAAATAACATGGGCATATTTAACCTGGCTGGAGTATTGGACCTTGTGATTCCGTTCCTTTGAGCCACATACACGTATACATACACAAGATAAATTATTAAACAATTTGGTGATGATGATCTGAAGTGATCTGTGTACCGTGCAAGACCTCATGCCATTGCAAGACATTGTTGGCCTCAAGGTATCCAGGCTAAACAATTTGGTAATTCCATTATTCATAACATAAAGTCTCATGCTAAACTTTAGGATAGCATGGAAGACAAATAAAACAGTCCCTTCCTCCTTAGGTCAGGAATGACCCAACTAACCTAGGGTAATCCCTCACTAAACAGGGTAACCTAACAAGGGTTATCCCTCACTCAACCCAATACCCTTAACTACCTTACAGGTAACCCTAACCAACCCTTACAACACTACTTTACCTAACCCTTCCCTAAAGAGAAGCATACACCATGTCTGATCCTAGCAACAGTCATTTAAATAAGGTCTCACAGATTGATGAGGTCACAGCGTGTTCCTTGTAGTCTCACATGGAGTAGCTTAATCAACAGCTTGTTCCATAAAATTGCCAAAAATACAGTATGAACAATACGTACTAATATTAATAACAAGAACAAATTAGCTGCTTTGTATTTAGTATAAACTGGAACGATTATCAATAGACATTTGCAGTTTAAATTTCTTTTGCCTTTGTGACCGAGGTTTGATTTGACTTCAAGAAACCGAGAGAAGATTAAATTGAAGTGAATTACTGCTTGTTGTTGTCGAGCTACAAGTAACAATAAAACTGCCTTATGTTGCAATGACCATGCACTTTAATTACACACAACTGTTTAAACTGAGGAAATGGGGCAAAAGACTTTTCAAGCACTCACTTACTTCAATGAATCTAGTGCCATTTACAATCATCTAATCATTGTAGATTAGGAAGGAAGTACTGAGGTACCTATTACTTAGTATTGAAACAGGGCCCAGTGTCCTTCACTGACCCCATGAGTGTAAACATACCCGGTCAAGCAGCAATGCAGATGGAACACATTTGTGTCTGAACTAGTCCTGACCCTCACTATCGCCTCTGCATCAACAGATGCACACACAGCAAGAGTAAACGCTATTATGCCCCATTTCCCTAGTTAGCTCATGACTAATTGGCATTTTGTATTTATATCTTGTTGTTCAGGTAAACAGGATGTGAAGTATTTGTTTTCCAGTCAGGTTCACACATGTCCTTGTAAAGTTTCATTTCATTTGTTTTATATATGGAACATGTGATGAGAAGATTGGAATAGATATATTTTAGAATGATAAATTCTAGAGAAAAACTGTTGCTTTGACATTTTAAAAAGGCCAGCTGTTGGCCTGCTCACAGTACATATTTCTGTGTTGGTTTCATGACAAGAATGACTACACACACACTCACTCGTCTTTAATACACAAAACACACACTGATATGCAGACTTCCACTTAAAAACACATACCCCACAACAAAACAACTGTCTAACTCCCCGTCTTCTGCAGTGGGATGTTTACCACAGTTCTTCCCCGTGCCAATGACCTGAGTCTGACCAACCCGCTGCATTCCAACCACCAGATTGATCATCCCAGCTAGCAGAGAGCTGAGAACATACATCTCCAGATGGAGCAGATTAGGACACCATTCTCCACATGTAAGCTGCACCTTCCTCGTTGAAGGCTCACACTCATGTCCAGTGCGTCCGTGTGACGCACGGGACATGAGTGTTGAGAAGAGTGTTTGAGTTCATTTGTTGACATGAGATTTTCAGTCAGTTCCCTGTATGCTGTACTCTCATCTGCACTGACGTGTTGCTGGGCAGATCAGTTTCGTAATGACACTGTAGCACATTTTAAAGAATGTTCAAAATGTTTTTCGCAGCTTCCCTAATTCTGCAGGGGGAAACCTCCAAAGATACACATGTTGAAATGTGGTCGTAACAGCAATCTCCTCTATATAACGAGCACTAGAGAAACAGCTGTTCATGCTGAACTGAAAGAGGGGCATTTCGAAAACGTCCACAAGGGAAAACATTGCACAAACCCCATGGCGACACACTAAGTAACACATGAGAAACAAGCGAACTTTGTTCCTGGAGAGATCAGCCACTTCTGGCTGACCTAGATACAGGGCTGGGTCAGTTGTTGTTGGTATTGTCACTCTCTCTTTAATATCCCTTTTAACTTGGCTAGAGAGACCGGGTGTTGGTTTCCTCAAGTCTTGGTGGCCAGACACATCAAACACAGTCACACACGAAATACATTCATGGGCCACCCGATGATTTTGGACAGTACACACGCCACTTAATTCACTGCTGTTGTGGTTGGCGTGGTGATGCATTTTTTTAACTGGGCTTGTTTTTGTACATACCATCGGGGCATTGACTCCGTCAGCCAAGTGAGGGGTGGAAATCAATTCTCCTCCCTTCTGGTCAAGGGGCTTGTGAAGTATTGGTGTGAGGCGGGTGTTAACTGATTCATCATGGTTTCTTATTTGGTGTGGGGGCGAACGGCGTGGGTGGTGGAGGAAAATGAGGTCAAAGGGTCATAGAGGAAGCAACAATGGAAAGGTAAGGGGTGTGTGTGGGTGTTTTGGTGTAGCAGGTAGATGTGCATGTGCACCAGGTGGGCTGGCTCAGACTCCTGGACAAATATACTGTAGGCCAGACCGTCAATAGGCTGTTTGTTGTTTTTATTTTTCTGCATCCTTAAGTCAATGTCACTCTGGCCACAAGGGAATACAGTTGGTTAATTTGAAATTAACCTTAGAATGTACCTTTGAACCTGCATATGGATTTTCAACCTTAAGGTCCAGCCCAGGGAAAAGGGAAAGACCAAAGCATGTGCTGCCTGAAGTCAATAACGATGTCTCTTGTACGGAGAGAGGATTGAGTTTTACAGATGACATCGATCCGAAACGTTGACGTGCCCGGCACACTCGAAGGCACTGCCAGCTCAAGGTCAACCTGTTCCCTGGTTACGTGTTGTCACTATGTGTCACCATTGTTACAAAGACATTCTGTGGTAACACAAATAAGTGTCACGGCTGTATTTGTTATTTGTATTATTTTGGACTCAGTGACCCCACCACCCCCCACCCCCCGAGACCCCCTGTAGGCCTCTCCCCTCGTGACCCCAGGGTGGTCCCCGGAAATCCCCAACCATCTGCGAGTGACATTTGAGCCATTGGGCCAGGTCCAGCGGGGGAAGAAGAGCAGAGAAGGGAACACAGGGAGCACCACACCGGGCACACCCCCCAGCCCGCCCCAAACCCTCAACCTACCCACCGAATAATTCATAACACTAACATTTACCCTGCTAAGTCTCTCTGTCCTTCCGTTGGTTTGATTTGGACCTCAAAGCGGCCCCGAGTCTGTGCCAGTATTGTGGGGTCTATTC
This sequence comes from Hypomesus transpacificus, assembly GCF_021917145.1. NCBI lineage: Eukaryota > Metazoa > Chordata > Actinopteri > Osmeriformes > Osmeridae > Hypomesus > Hypomesus transpacificus. Next base: position 5,504,578 of record NC_061084.1, read on the forward strand.
AGCGTGGCAAAAATAGCATCAAGAGAACCTCTTATCTTATTTGGGATTTTTATTTGGCTCCGATCTGTACAAAATCAGCAGGACCGAAAAGTGAGGATTGTCCGTGGATTTACTATGCAACAAAAACGCCCCAGTGAATCGCACGTTTTCTGCAACAGTCCAAAGAATTGAATAAACAAATGATGAAATAAAAACACTTGGGAGTAGTTGACTGCCGTCTTAGTCCTTCACAATTGATTATTTCTCTTAATTAAAGTAGTCAGAAAACCATCACTAGATGAAATAATTGCCATACTGTACAGTACCATTAATGTATACAGCTGAAAAACGAAATCCTCATCAAACACACACAGCCATAGGATCTTGTCCAATCAACAAGCAAAGGTCTTCAATTTCTTCAGTGGTCTTGTGGAAGCTCGGAGGTCATCTAGGCCATGTGCGAAGGCGCACTCCTCTGCCAGCCGGGGGCATCCTTGAGGGTGGTGTTTATGGAACCAGCAAGCCCTCGTCTTCAGGGCGCCAGGGGGCATAGGCTTCCTCTTGGCATCAGCTGGGGTGCCATGGCCCCTGGGTCTGTAGGTCTGGGTCCTCCAGTCCCTGATATGGACCATTCCTCCTTCCACTTAAGATAGCACCAGCAGAAAAAGCTAATTACTGTTGGGGCCAATTACTGCGCTACACAGAGGTCCGACATTACTGCAAAATCCCAGACTCTTAACAATTACCCTTTAACTGTATTTGCCCTCGGGGGAATACATTTCTTGTGTATAACAAGACAGTGTACTGCACGTCCTAGTTGTCTGACTGCGGGGGGGGGGGCTGGTTACCTCTGAAGACCTGGTGGTTGTTCCTGAGCAGCGTCTGAAGACCCCCGCACTCCTTCTTCAACACCTGCAGAGTCTCCTGCTCCAGCATTTCCGCCACGCCTCGCACCGACAGGCTCCCTGACGGGGAGACAAAAGAAAGACCCCCGGAGGAGGGAGGGAGGGAGAGAACAGGTGGACTTCAGATGAAAACAAAATGGGAGACGAGGGGGAAGAAAGGAGAGGGATCGAGTCTTGCTATTCTGCTCTTGCCACCACATCTTTCTTGTGGTACTTCGAGCTAGATTGAGTGTTTTTTGGTTTAAGGCAAAGACTTTTCCGTTGTTCGAGCTTGAGAGAGGTGGATTAGAACATAAAGAACACGTGATTTTGGAAAAGGGAGAAAGACATGGGATGAATGAGGTGTTGCAAAAAGAAACCTTGGTCAAGTCCTTGAAATGTCATCATCCAAGCTGTGAAGTTTCCTCAATTGGTTCAACATTCATAACAATCAAAGAGCCTATCATTACTGACGGACATTTTAAAGTCTGACTGACTGTTGTTCCAAACCAACCACCATTTACTCACTTGTTCTGTGATTTTGGATACCATCGTGTGTCAGGAAGATGAGCAAATTATTAAAGGATTAAACGTTAAAACAAGCCAAGTGGTTTAGCTAAAGCCGCTTGCATTGGAAAACTCAGGTCGCTATGATACTGTAAACTGAGAAATAGATTTTCAGTCCAGTCCACACTGCGGCCAACCTTTCAGTTCCATTCCATGAAAAAAAAGGTATTTCTGGCTCTCATTGCCTCCCAGTGGAGAATTTAATCTGCGTTGACCTTTGGGTAGTTTAAATGACAATCTCATTTTCTCTGGCATATGGGAGTGCAATTCCCTCGAAGGTTTTTGCCCGTTCTCCTTGTTTTCTTCTCGTTTTTTAGGTCAGGGTGTGTAGGAACACCATAATTACCTTCCAATTCTCACACATGCCAGTACCCTGCAACTAAATTACCGCCCAAAACCTGTCAATCAATCATTAACAACCCCTAGCTACCCGGTTGTCTTTTGCGGCAACGTCGTTCTGTTGCATTTGCCTTAAAAAGTAAATACGGAGCGCTAATAGGTCCAGGCCTAGTGGGCCTATTTCAGCATTCACCTGGAACAACAACGCAGACAGCATGCCAGCCAGAGTGTGAACACTGTGCAGACAGCAGTCTAAGAGGCCAGACGCCAGTAAAGAGAGCTCCAGGCTCTAATATAATATCAATACAAGGTTCAGACTTGGCCTTTGGAGACGGGTACACTAATGGGGATTAATGGCATAATGGGACTATTGACAACAACGTGAATTCAGCCTTGTCTTGGACTGCGAACGATCTAGTGATAGCGGCCAACGCTAACCTACAATTATGCTGCCCTCCCTGGGTACAGCCTTACTTATGATTGATTGCGGAGATGGAAGTGTTTATGTTGTGCTTGTGTTTTGTACAAAAATCAGGTAGAGTGGAGACAAAGTGGCCACAGGAAATGCCAAGTAGGGAAAAACACACATAGAGGAGCACTCAACATTGACAAACTATGTAAATTCTATTTCTGGAGATTTTGAGAGTGGGAGGCCTGGAAGGTTCCCAACACAACTTGTTTGTATGGAACAGGGAAAAAACATTTGACTATAGACTTACCACAAATAAGCATAAATAAATACATAAAACATATGGCACGACACCTAAGGTACCTAGACCATTCTTTGTTAAACAGAGAAGTTCCATTATTTAATAACCGTGTAATAAAAGCGTGAGGGAGGAAATATCCTGTCAAACTTGCATGAGCGCAAGTCAGTCGGAGCCTGAATACCATCAATACAACATGGCACAGAGTCACCCGAATGTACCCGTCGTCTTCACTGAGGGGAACCATAAGATAACTAGTAGGAATAGCTCAACACAAATGCGTTCTCATGCATAAATCATGGATCCCAGTGCATTATTCATCTTGTCCTCTCTTATCCTGGGGTTCTCTCCCTCCCTCTCTTCAACCTGTTGTTCTCCCTCTCCACCTCTCCCTCTTTGTAATTCCAGTCCTCACAATTCCGTTTTAATCAGGGTGGACTTCATCTCCTTATCTCATCCATCGTCTGTATTTCTGTGTGTGTGTGTGCGCGCGCGAGCATGTGTGTGATGAGGGTCCCGAGGGTGGTGATAAAAGAGATAGGGGGTAGTGTCTACGTGTGTGGGCCTGTGTGCGTGTTTCGGTGGTCTCTGCGCGGTGTGACGCAGGAAGAGGCTGGCAGTGGATGAAACAATGACAGGGTTCAAAGCAGGGTTACCCAGAGGACTCCCTGTTGATGCTGAGGGACGGGGGGGACGGGAGAGAGCAAGGGAGAGACAAAGAGGGGAGAGCAAAAGATGGAAAGGACAGAGAGGGAGCAAAAAGGGCAGGAGAGAATGTGTGTGCGTGTGTGTGTAAGTGAGTGAATCTGAGAGAGAGAGAGAGAGAGAGAGAGAGAGAGAGAGAGAGAGAGAGAGCGAGAGAGAGAGAGAGAGAGAGAGAGAGAGAGAGAGAGAGAGAGAGAGAGAGTGTGAATCTGAGAGAGAGTGTGAATCTGAGAGAGAGAGAGAGAGAGAGAGAGAGAGAGAGAGAGAGAGAGAGAGAGAGAGAGAGAGAGAGTGTGAATCTGAGAGAGAGAGAGAGAGAGAGAGAGAGAGAGAGAGAGAGAGAGAGAGAGAGAGAGAGAGAGAGAGAGAGACTAAAAACAGAAGGTTCAGGGCATGACAAACTCGACCATGAGCACAGAGTGCGCTGGAAGAGATAAAGTACAGATGGTAAATGTCCAAACTCATTTATCTCCATCTTAGGCAGGTGCATGTAAACCCTTGCCGCCCTTCATACTCACTCGAATGAATCATGAAGCTCTACCATGCCTTTAAAACCCCAATGATCCCCTCAGGACCATGACATCGGAATGAATGTCTTTAATCCAAAACTTCTATAATAACACCCTGTAAAAGAAGATTTATGTCTAACTGAACAGGACACAATTTTTCTGATTTCGATTTTTTTTTGTACCTCCTCGGTTCCAGGCGACTGGAACCCCCCCGTCTTCGTCCTTGGTTAACCCCAGCAAAGCATTAGCCACCCGTAGGACCACACCATCTATGAAATCCCGGGGAAGGGCGGCACAGTTCCGAACCGTCTCAACCCTCTCTCGGGGCTGGAACCCGGAGCCCCAGTCATTGTCATGGGATCTGCAGGCCTCTGAATCGTCATGGCCATTTTCCATTTCACCTCTTGCATTTGACCCTTGACCCAGGGTCCCAGAACGAGCCTGGCGACTCTGTATGTACAGGGTCCTGTGCTCCTCTGCCTGGTGCTCGTCTGAGCGTTCATAGGTCCTCGACTTTCCCACCAGACAAACCTGCACAGAAACATTCAACAGTGACAATTATAACCTTTTTTTTATGTGAGTAAGGGATCTGGTAATGTGGAGAACTAGGAACAGAGTACGCATATGACATTCTAATCTTAAGAAAATGGAAGTAGAGGAGAGTAGAACTTTATTGTTTCTTAGGGGAAAATTGCACAGGAGCGTATAGGCAACAATAAAATAATACAAAAACATAATGTACATAAGTTTGCTTGTAAAATCCTATTTCTGTGTGCCACTTTTTTCATGTGTACCTTAAAACCGCCTTGGGTAAATGTTAAAAAGGTTCAAATAAATTGTTGTGAACATCATTAAGCATGACATGGCATGAAAGGAGGATGCCAATGTCTAGGTTTCAGTGTTGCTGCCAGCCTACCCGCTTGGTGGAGGGGATTCTTAGGCAGTCTTCCTGGGTGATAAACCCACAGGCTGTGCTGACCTCTGTAATGAAGTCAATGTACTCTTTGTACTGAGACTTCTTACACTGTCTCCTCTGGTACTTCCCGTAAAAGTCGAAGAAGCAGCAAGGCAGGACAAAGTATCGACAGGAGTAAGACGACCTGGGGTTGAACATAAAACACTCGATGATTGACATGTTTGGTTTATCAACTTTGTTTGAGGTGGGTTTAGTCATTTTTGGGTTCAATAACACATCCAAGCCATGATGTCTATGAATCACAGCCCTTCCCATTGGGTCGTAGTGTACATCTAAGTAGAGTAGAGTCAAATAGTGTAGATTTAGATTAGATCTAAATTGCTTTGATCTAAACAGTGTACATCTAAATAGTATACATCTAAAGAACTTTGATCTGAATAGTGTTGATCTAAAAAGCGTAGATCTAAATTTACTGGATAGGTGTAGGAAGAATGCTGCCAATGAATGAGCTATAAGGAGTCAAGGTGTAGATACCAACTGTACCATATTCCTCTACATATCCAGTCCCCTTTAATACATGCACAAGCTAAGTGCAAAGACATGAACTCCAAAGGTTCCATCACATGAGTCTGAGTAAACTCAGTTCTAACTGTCGAGGGAGCAGCGATTCCTCCTGAAAGAGGAAATAAGAACATGAGCAAACTGTTCCTTGGCATTAACCACCACAATCCAGTTAGAACTGGGCACTTCTAGTCCTTGGTTATTTGCTACACTTACTTGACACTACCCTACTCTGCACGTCTGCTAAACGAATCAACGTAGTAAATGCACTGAAGATTCAAGAGCCCAAGCTCAACATTACCCTCAGGTGGCCGGCACTGCTAATTACACGTCACACACGTCATCATCACCACCACCTTGTTTTTTAATTCAAACTCGCAAGACATCAGCTGGCACTCAGGCTTCTTGTCTAAAGTGAATATGTCGATGACTCACCTCGCCGCCATCACAGGGATCCACGGCGTGAGCTCGTCTGAGTGGTTCCCAATCAGCCAATCTGTGGACGGGAACAAGAAGCTATCGCCGGGGGTGATTGCGGTTTCCTGAAATAGAAACAACCCCCTGAAACCGTGAGAGCTTCTCCAGATCAGAGGCACACTGGCTGTAATTACATTTTGAATCGTTCATTAAAAAGTGCTTGTGACAACCTGCCTGTATGGGAGGGAGGGGGGGACAGAGGGGTGTTCTAACTTTGAATGTAGCAAGTGTTTTGTTATGATGTACGTTCATTTTGTGTCTGGGTGTTTGAAAGTGTTGAAGTTCAACACTGGGATTGGGATTCCAAATTTGGAAGATTGCTCGAAGCGATATCCCAAATTGCACACGTTTGGATAGTGTTGTTGCAGAGCATTCACGTAAGCTACAACAGTGAAACTAAGATACGGTAACAACCCCCTTCGAACACTAGCTAATCTTACTTGCTTCCTTGATAAAGCGGTAAACACGAGTTTTTTTGTTTTATTACAACCAGGGCAAAAAGAATGAGTGAGCAGATTTAGACAGAACTCCATCCCCTTGTTAAGAGTACAGCGTGCCCCTGTGGGATGAATCAGCCAGCCATGTCCTCCTCCCTGGCCTTAACACAGTGAATAATGGATGGTGGAGAATACGCAGCGGAGTGTTGTCAAATGAAAGATTGAAGCCGACAAGAGGCAGGGAAAAGTAAAGAGTGGGCATACGTAAAAAGGGGTTCCCTATATTTGTGTGTGTGTTTGTGCTCATGGTTGGGAATGTTCTGTTGATGTTCAAGTTTCTTCTAAGCTATACTACTAGGTCAGTCACTACACTTGACGTCAAATCACGGCATCACAGTTGCGTACTGCACAATTCGATGCCATGAAGTGTCTATACTATATGTATCCATCAGGAAAATGTACTGAACTATCTCACCTCTAGAAGTGTTTGGGGTCCGTACATGTCCCAGATCTTCCTTCTCCGCACATCGATGCCCTTTCCAGGATGCTGCAATACAAGCAACCATGACGGTCAGTTCATAATCTCTTCATCAAGCCGACAGAGTCTGGTTACAGCCCTTCTCTTCCCACACAGCCACTGTGTGTAATTTCAATTACATCCTCCCAGGACCATGATTGGATGATAGGCCTGTATGAGATTGCTGATTAAATATATGTTTCCAGGGATTAAATCCTCTCACCTGCGTCAGACGACCACCGAGTCATTGATTAAGTGTTCCAATGAACATTTAAAAATTAAGTCTTTAGCAACAGAGGTCAATTTTCCACATGAAAAGTTTTTCGGTGTTGACATTCAGGTGCTGTATACAGTATATATATATATATATATATTTATTACATGAGCATGCAAGGGAAGGCTTGTGGGCTGACTACTATACATACTCCTTCGTTGGTCAGTATGTGCACCAAAAGGCCATTTCCACAGCCAAGATCCACAAACGACTGTTTGTCAGTGAGGCCCTTTTCAGATCGCTCCTCGCCCCAGAGGACCTAAAGAACAGTGAAGAAAGCTATTGTCCTCGTGATACTTTTGATATACTCCCACTGGCATTCACATAAATATGAAATATGAAAGCATCCACTTAGAGATGTGCTGCCAGAACTAAGCTCAACCTACCAGAAGATAGGTAGCGATGGCAACGTCTTCATAGACAAATTTCTCTGGGTTGGTCACCTCAGGCCAGACCTGAGGGAACAGGTACAGAAATGGCTTCTTAGTCAACAACTCTCAGAATAGGACTGGCGGCGTTTGAGACTCACACCATGTTTCCATGTCAGACCGTACAGCACATTTGCTAATATCTTACAACGATTTAACACAATTTCTGATATACATATATGTTTTACCTTGACCATATCCCTGTATTTGTCCTTTAGTTGTTGGTACACATAGCTGTACTTCTCTACAGGCAGGAGAGACAGGGTGCTCTTGAACTCACTGGTCCTGCTCTCTGTGGCCCAACGCACCAGTCTGGGCAGGAGCTCTGTGGAGAGCCAGGGTAGCTTTGGGTAGGCCACCCCATCCGAGAACCATTCTTCTGGCCTAAGGATATGTAGTCTCACAACCCTGGGAGAGGAAAGGGGTGGGGATTGTCTCACGTTGGATAAACTTTTCACATTCCTTGTGTCCTCCAAAAAGATCCTCATCCCTCGGGTCATCCCAGAGCTAGCAAATGTTAGAATATAATTTTTCATATGATCATAGATTAATAATAACGGACTTTAGCATCGTTATGTGACTCACCATTCATTAGAGCTTGGAGCAAGGAGCTGAAGCTGATATATGTTGCTTTTTCTATGAGATACCTGTCCCTCTGTGTCCTCTTCAGTTGGTATGAAGGTCACTCTTTGAGTGTCAAAGTCTGGAAACAGTATCATAATAAGCTTACACAACTGTAATGTAATAATATACAAATGTATGAAACAACACTATCCAAAAACATGATTTAAAAGGCTTGCACATGATTCGTTAGTCTGGCTATCATTGTCAAGTCCTTACCTCTGAGTATAATTTCTTTATGTGCTGTTGTCCCATAACAATTTACTTTGGGGATTATTGTTCTAACACTATAAGACCATTGTCCTTCTTTTCCACTTTCAAATTCACTATCACTGGTTCTCAAGAAAGTAAACACATCATTGGATTCTGTGGTATCTTTCTCTTGGCCTTGTAGAATGGGTGCAAGTTCTGTTAAGTCCACATCCTTCCTCTCTGTCTCTTTCACTCCGCATAAGCGTTTGTTCACAACATGAGGTTTCTTTATCCACACCTCCACAGCAGACCAAAATCCTTCTGGAAGAGTCTTGCACTGATCCGGGAACTTTAATTCAAATAATGTTGGCATTGTTAAGATATAAGACCACGGCTGAGAGTACCATTACGAAGCCAACGTGTGTTTACCGAAACATTTAACTTCCGGATACATTAAAACAGCCAAACGTTTCAAAATAAAAGTCAAGTAGGCTTTCAAAAGTTTGATAATTTAATGAATACTTAGCTTGAATATTTTACAATACAGGAATACATTATATATTATGTAAGTCTATAAAACAACAAAACATAACTATTGTTTGTTTTATGTGTACCGGGCAAGAGAATGGCGTCATGTCAGTGAACAAAACTGCGTTTACAGAAAGAGACAGGAGAGGGCGCTACTGTTATTTCTAACACCACTACTCTCAAAACTTGGCCTACTTCCACTACTGAAAGTTTTTTAATAAATGTTAAAAAATATATATGTATGTATTAATATGCATTGAAGACATACATACACACAGTGAGAGACTGACACACGTACACAATGTAGACTACACGGGCCACATTCACTTTTACATACATTAAACTGAAGGAGAAAATACATAGAGTATTCATGGAACACATGGAACAAAGAGCTTGAATGCAATGGCATCTTTTCTTGAATTTAAAACATGAAGCAGCTTTGTGGCTCTGTGCCTTGTTCACACCCTCACTATATTAAAAACATTTTCCTGCAGAGGCGGTTCGGGGAAGCTTGGACCCCCTTGTACCCCCCCCCCCCCCCCCCTAAATGTAGAGTCAGAATTATTATAAACATGGTATTTTGCCTGTTGATGCAATGAAGAAAACGATATGGTTAGGGGTTAATGTTTGCCCCAGCTTGCCCCCATAATACCCCCCCCCCCCCCGCCCCCCCAGATTAAATGGTGGAAGCTCCCCTGTTTTCTTGACAAGTCTTTTCCCAACGTGCTAAACATCTATCCGAAACTGCACACATTTCTAGAGGAGCCACTGGAGTGACAATCACATTTCGAGGGGTCACCATGGGCCACCCCCTAAACACGTCTACAGGGACGCTGATAATGTTTGTATCGACTGTAACCGACTGTAATCAATACTGCATGTGAGTGAGAGGTGCTTGTCATGTTTGAAGCTCCTCTGCTCACCTCCAAGCCAACCACATACTCTGGGAGAGATTCCCACGCTGACGCCTTGGTGAATTTTTCTTGCACAAGACTGTTTTAAGTTTTCTAGATCATCTCTGAAAACTTTCAGCATCACAGTCTGAAGTTGACAGGTTCAGCAATTCAATTTATTCTGTGAAATGTAATATGATGTAATACAACATTACGTGCCTCCTGCCCCCCACTATCAACACACACACACACACAGTGGTGTATTGGTTAAACTCTGAATCCATAGAATCAGGCATTTGCATGCCATTATTTCAGGTAACACAAAATAAACACTTTCTTTGAAATGTAAAATGAACAGCCACTCCTGTGAATAGGACCTTTACAGTCTATTTTAGGTGTAGTCAAGTGAGCAGAGGTTGAACGAATGTGTCATACTGTACCAAGAAGTACAAGGTACAGGGGAGAGGAGGCATGCCTCTAATATAGGGTTAAATTTACATTCAAATTGGCGGCCAAGTGAGAAGTAGAAATCTTGCCAGACCGGCTTGACTGGTACATAGAAAGAGAGCGTGTCGAGAGTTTTCTTTGGCTACTAGCAAGTTTCGGTATCCAAACACAACCAAATAAGTTCATTTAGTAGTGCAGGAACATCGCTTCTTTTCTCAGTGAAGTCCTTAGATAGAATTGTGAATTCATGCTAAAATTTTTGCTCCAACATATTCTTTTTTAATTGTAAAAGGATGCTGAGTTCCTATCTAACCAAAAAGCAAATGCAAAATTAAACTAAATGTAACTGTGACAGTATCATTTTGTCCATTGTGAAAAGCAATTTTATGGCTAGTAATTGCTATTAACTATGAACGATGAAGTTGTTGTTTAAGATAACTAATTCTACAGTTTGTCATTTGTCACTGTTACAACAAACCACTTGTTTAATATCAAGTGCAATAAAGAATAAAAGTCTCAAACAGACTACTTCCGTGAGTTTGACTGCTACAATACTCTCCAGTCTCCAGTGATCAGTCATGTGCGCACAGGTGGAAGACTGACAGGGGTGGAGTCTAGGAGTCTAGCAAGGCAACAGGTAGCTCGAAAAGATTTCCGTGACTAACAAATGTATCTAAAAACGTTTTGTAGACACCACGAGACACTGTATGCATAAAAAAGAACTGATAGAATCGCGTTAATATTTTATCAAATATATTTTTAAACATAATTTTAACTATTTTTAAGCCGTGGATGAGTCGTCGAGTCTACGGAGGTTATGAGACAGCAATGGCTAGAAGGGAATGTGTGTTCTATGTAAATACGAAATAACTGGGATCATAAGCGAGATTATTCCTTGCTTTTCGTGGAGTCATTAACCTATTGTTGGCGGTATGTATTTACACTTACCTGTCTTAATAAATGAAACTTTGGTGGATAGATTTATACTAGCCTATCAGCAAGTCAATTCCCTATCTACAAAATAATGACTGTTTCATTTCACTGGCCTAATTTGGACATGATGGCTTTGATCACTTTAAATTTATATTAATTTATTGAGGCCAGATTATTGTTCAGTGTTATAATTTCTTATTGAAAGTACTAATTGGATCTCATAAGGAATCAGGCCTACATGTGTCCTGACAAAAGTGAAAGTTGTCTCATTGAGTGCAATGCCAGTCATTTGCGTTGTGGGTGTATTAGAACCTGTGCAGTGTCGTTTAAGGTTAGTTTTGCAATTGATTAAGTGGTCATGGCAACCTCAGTGAGGTATATCATTATTAAATTAATTATAGACTACATTTCTCAACACAGCATTGGTCAGACATTGTTAAAGACATGCTTATTTTCTAATGTGGATAAGCAGCAGACTGTCAAGAGAAGTTATACAAGTAGATTTTTATGCTTTGTGTGCCAGGCTTTTTGTATGGGTGTTTCTTATCAAGGATCATGTTTCCAACGTTTTTTCAACTTCTTGGGTTACTCTATAAGTTGATCTCCTTTGATCTTGTGCACTCACCCTCCAGCATAGTTTGAAACCTAGAAATGTTCAAATGGACTGCCAATGTGAAATAAATAATAGTTTAATAGGCCAGGCCTTGAAAAACGATTATCCAGTAGGTGGTTAAAGATTTCCACCGTGTGTACATAGGGACAACTGACCTCAACTCAATGGCATGAAACAGACCCCTCCAATGTTTACTGGCTCACATGCCGACACGGCACAACTGTCCCACCCAGTATGTTTTCAAATGTGTTTGGGTGTGGACGCAGAAGTAGTCTTGGGTAATTCCGTTTGATGAAGTTTCTGTCTGGACTAGCCCCATCTTGCATATGTCTGTCTTAAAATCATTGTGGGTGGGGCTGTCAAGGAGAGATTGAGAAAACGTCAGTCTCGAATGACATTGTCAGGCTCGGAGTTTTCCAGGACAACAAACGACACATGAATCTGACAGGCTTCTCCTGACTCATGCCCTACCAACTACTCCAGCTGATAACACTGACTGGCTGTTTTATGACTGCTGTTGCCTGAAGCAGGCGTACACAGACAGAGGTATAATAGCTGACATTTCACAGTGACAGGAGATCAATTATGTGCAGAAAAGGAAACACAACCTGGAACACTGATAAAAGCTCAAATGTCAGTGTCACATATACTGCGCATTAGAGAGCGTAAGCAGGGTGCAAATTACAGGGGGGTTTGGGGGGGTCTGACCCCCTTAATTAAGACTTGGACCTCCCCCAAAAGGGGTCAAAACAACAGGTCGGGGGGGTCGATGCACACCCTGGAGAAGTTGACCCCCCCCCGATCGTCATTGTATAATTCGCACTCTGAGCATAAATGAGACCGTTCAGGGTCCATGCTTTAGCTTATTCAGAGCCATAACATTGTGCCAGTATTTCCTTACAAAACACGTCTTTAATGTTGGGTTTGAGCATCTCTTGGTTTCTATCCTTTGTGTTTACGTAATTGCTGAGAAGAACAGGTTGGACGAGTTAGTCGACCACCAACCATTTCCTATCTGGGTTGGTGATGTTGTTGAAAGATTATTGTCGCTGTTGACTGATTCACCCATGCGTGGCCAAGTCACCCTTAACTTCTGTTGATTGAGCTATTCTCTCTCTCTCTCTCTCTCTCTCTCTCTCTCTCTCTCTCTCTCTCTCTCTCTCTCTCTCTCTCGTGTCCTCGATCTCCTAGTCCCTCCTGTTCCTCATTGTGAGCTCTGTTGTTGGGACTACAACCTCTCTGTTCCTGCTGCCATGGAAGTTAGGATGGCGTCCATGTTGTCTAGGGGGGGATATCACATTAGCCACAACTCAGCTGACATTGTACTTTTCTGGCAGGCGTCAATTTCTCCCCACAGCGAGGCTTCCATGTTTTTAAAGGACACAAAACAGAGGTTTGATGGTTCTAGACAGATAGGAGATCAGTTTGCAAGGTTTATTCTTGTGATAGTGTCAGCATAGTTACAGTAAAACAGGGAAGCGTTTCATTGCATAGAAACACCATCTCCTTTGGTTACAGCTCTCTGGGATTTCTCTGATCTGCTTCCAATAAACAACTTGAGTGAATTTGGAATGATATTGTGTGTGTGTGTATTATATAGTATCTTTCTAAATATGCTGAGTTAAAATGGCACCGTCTTAATTTGAGTTCAACAGAGGATCTTTGCTGCCTTGTCGGGAATAGAACTCGCTCAAAACATTCATGATAGAAGAGACAGCAACAACATTGTCCAACTCTATTCCGGGAATGTCACACGAAATGAGACATCCTCTGTGCTTCTCCAGTCTCATCGGTCAAGGGCCGTGTATTTCCCCTCCCCCCCTTCCTCCTCTCCTAACCTTTGCCCTTTGGCCCCAGGCTGAACTGCGCTGCCGGTGCAGGTCATGCTGATGGACAAGGACACACAGTGGCTGTACCATCTCCTGGCCGAAGTCCAGTTGGAGAGGTTTTACCTGCGCGTCCGCGACGGACTCAACATCACACGGGTCGAGCACTTCTCCTACGTGAAGGAGGCTGACCTGGAGCAGATAGGCATCAGCAAACCAGGTCGGTTAGGTCTTCGAATGCTGAGCAGAAACATTTGGTTTTCTATCATAGGATGATGTACATGTTCTTGTATTCAGCTCCATATGTGCAGCGTGGCTGTAGAAAAGGGTGTGTAAATCCTGTTTATGTTTGTATAAACATATGAATTATTATGTGTGGCCTCTGAGAGGTGTTCATTAATGAAAGACTTGTTTTTCTTTCGTGCAGTATGTTGTGTGTTATGTATAATTGGGGTATTTTCTGCATGCAGGACAGAGAAGACTATGGGAGGCTCTAAAACGCTACAAACTCAACATGCGACCACGCTCATGGATGACCAAGGTAGAAAAACTCACTTCTCAACCTCGAAAAGCGCCATATCTCTGGGATCAAAAGGTTGTGCAGCACATTCATCCTTTTCCCCCCATATCCAGGTCTTCAGTGGGCGTGGTCCAGAGGTTGGCGACCAATGGAGTGCGGGAGCGCCCAGCCAGGGCCAGGACCAGGACACAAGGCGGACCGTGAGCTGTCTGATCCAGGACAGTGACCTCACCCTGGGAGAGAAGCTGGGCTCTGGCTCCTTCGGGGTGGTGAAGAGAGCAGAGTGGCACACTCCCACCGGGAGAGTGGTGGGTCACTGGGCTCGGCTTTGAATCCAGTCCCCCCCCCCCCCCCCCCCCCCAAAAAAAAGAAAATCATCTTGATTGATGAATTTGATTCATCTTCGTAAGCGGGGTTTATTTGCTGAGTTATGTCTCTTCTATGGCCATGACAGTTGCCCGTCGCCGTGAAGTCTCTGCGTAGCAGCATGTCGAGACAGACGGACACGCTGACAGACTTCCTCCAAGAGGTGACCACCATGCAGTCCCTGGACCACTCCAACATCATCCGTCTGTACGGAGTGGTGCTGACGCAGCCCCTCAAGATGGTAGGAATCCTACTCAAACGTTCAGCTGGGAGCATATAGCTCTCAGGTCAGCTGGATTCTGAATTTAATTAATACCGTAACCAGAATTAGCAATACTCAAGTGAGTTATACTGTCATCCTGCTTCAGTCTTATGTAAGACTGTGTTACATAAATGTTATTTTCTGTTGGTAATCTTGACATACAATTACTATGTTGAGAAGACTATGAGTTAAATAGTTTGAGTTGATTACAGGATCACTGGGAAACAGAGCACTTACAACATCTAGTATTTGAACTAGGGGATAGTAAAGGGGATTAGTGGATCTATATCTGGACTCGGAAATCTCTATCCAGTTTCCCTACTTCAAAGGTACAGCGTTATCCAAACATCCTTGAGTTGATTTTGCCTTTCCTTTTACCATCTCCAGGTAACAGAGCTGGCAAACCTGGGCTCCCTGTTTGACACCCTGCGCTCACGCCAGTACGAGTACCCCCTCGTTCGCCTCTGGCTCTTTGCCACCCAGATCGCAGCCGGTATGGAGTACCTGGAGGGGCGCAGGTTCATCCACAGGGACCTAGCGGCACGGAACGTCCTGCTAGCGTCCCGGGAGATGGTGAAGATCGGGGATTTTGGGTTGATGAGGGGCCTGAGCCAGGAGAAGGACCACTACGTGATGAAGGCACACCGACGGATCCCGTTTGCATGGTGAGGAGATAGGAAGCGGGGGGAGGCAGGAGGAGGAGGCAGGAGCAGGTGGAGTTGGGTGCAGGGGGAGCAGATATCAGGGTAAGTTGGAGGATACTACGACATGAATCATGTCCAGGACAGAGGCTGTAAGGCCTATTGCAAAGGCTCTCTGAGGTGTGAAGGTTTTTTTTTCCCCCACCTTTTTCAGCTTGAGGTAGGAGCTCATTTTTACAGAGAACAAAGGAAAAAGAATGAAAAACAAGCACCAAAAGCCATTGCTCACCTTCTAGTGGTTCATTACTTTAACATACATACCCTTGTCAGCTCCCTTCCTGGCTCCAGGCGCTGGAGTGAAATACAGCTCGACCTGGACACCCTCTGTTTGACCTGCCCATAGTTAGTCACTACAGATGAATAGAACATGGGAACAGTGCATTGGTTGAAAAGTGACATGAATAGAAGACTGCTATACAAGAATCAACATGAATCAAAATAGTAATATGAAGACAACAGTGGATGATATGACATAAGAACATAGGAATAATAAAAAGGTAATATAGATTAAGTATTAAAAAGCATACCTAATCTACTAATTGGGATAACATATGCAAATAGTAAATCATATTTTTACCACTAGAGGAAGGGCAGTATTGTGGAGAAAGGTTGTGTTGTGGATTATTTAGCTTTGGAGACTTGTAGCCACTTACCACAAAAGCTTATGAGCCTGTCTTGACTAAGAAATATTCCCTTTATCCCCTCTCCAGGTGTGCCCCAGAGAGCCTGCGTGTCGGCTCGTTCTCTCATGCGTCTGACGTGTGGATGTTTGGGATCACTCTGTGGGAGATGTTCACCTACTGTGAGGAGCCCTGGCTAGGCATGTCAGGCAGACAGGTGTGTGGGGAGGTTTTAACTGTGTGAGAAAGCCGTCGTTGCAAAAACGAGGATTTATTCATTGACTCGACATTGACTTAAGGCGAAAACCATCTTTCGAACTCCCCTCACGCTGTGTCCAGATCCTGTGGAGGGTGGAGCGCGAGGGCGAACGCCTTGAGCGGCCCCCGGACTGTCCCCAGGAGCTGTACTCCGTCATGAGGAAGTGCTGGGCCTGCACCGCCACCGACCGGCCCACCTTCTCAGATCTGGTTACGCTGGTGGCAGAGGTCGGTTCACCAGTACACCCACCAGTACTCATTAGTACTTGCCAGTACTTATTAGTACTCACCATTACCCATTAGTCCTCGCCAATCGTCACCGTAGTAACACCACTTGTTGCTGGGTGTTCTGTGTGGTTGTGCATGTCGATCCAAATGCTCTACTTCTGTTTTCTCAATCTCTCTTCTTTTTCTATTTTTGTGTCTTCCTCCATCCCTCTTCCTGTCTCTCCAGGCTCAACCCATGGAGGTGCGCGCGGTGAGGGACTTCAACGAACTCAAGATGCTGCCCTTGCTGGCCAACGACCCAGTCACCGTCATAGACCACGGGTGAGGAGGGGGGGGGTCAGCCTGTGAACTGTTCTACTTCTTAGGAACATTCCAGAACCAGCGCCTCACATTCTTTCCTCCCTCTCAAGGAGGGGGTTTGGTATTAAGCATGGGAGGCATTTACTTCTGATGTCTGAGAGACACAGCAGATAATGTTCTAAGCATACACTGAAATTCATGTGGGTAGTTCCATGTCCCAAAATTTTACATTAGTCGGCAGATCAAGAGTAATTTGTAAAAGGAAGGGTGAAGAAAAGCTGAGATATTGTCAGGACTGGAGTTAAAGGCTGCGTTCTAGAGGGCATGGGCAATGTGGAGGTCAACAGCCTGATGGCATGTGTAAATAGCAGCTATTGTGCATTTCATGTTTTTTTTCTGCTTCAATTTCTCTCATACTCCTCCTACTTTTAATCTGCCATTGCAATATGAAGATAATGTGAAACCACTTCCTGTGACCTTCCCTTTGTCTTCCTGTTCTCCTGCAGCCTGGAGCTGTGTGAGTGGAAGGGCCAGAACCAGAGGACCCTCAGCGTCGGCTGGTTCCCCCCAAGTCTGGCTGCACCCTCAGTCACCACTAGCACCGCCCCTGGTCCAGGCCCTGCCACCGCCCACATCTCTGCCCCCTTGAGGGGCAGTCTGCAGCACACAGGGCACGGGGACTCCCATCCCGACCGGAGCTGGGGGACTCCCGAACGCCTGGAGGAGTAAGTATATCTCTCAGTAAGCTATCAAACATGGTGCCAGTCAGAACGGACTGCTTTTGCTACGGGAGACCAAAGTAAGGTGTTTTACAGACGCCATGTGCTACAGAGCACGGAAATCATTATTTACAAATCCCTGGTTTGCAGATTTAGATTCAGTTTATGTTGCATGTTTACATGTGCTTGTGGTTTTGTTACAGCAATGGGAGGTGGAAAACTCCTCTAGCCCACAAAGAGAGAGACAAGGAAGGCTCAAATTTACAGAGCATGGCAGGTAAACCACCACTTGCATACAGATCACACCAAATGGCATCCCAATTAGGCATCTTTTTTTCCCAGAAACTGTTTTAATAGTTGCCTAAACCTGTGTACTTTTGTTTGAACTTCTGCACGGATTGATGGATGGATTGATTTGTTACTAGAAGCTATAATGCCTGCATCCTTTCCTTCCAAGGTATGTGTCGGAGTTTGGAGTCTGTCCTGGGTGAGTCTAAGAGTAAAGGTCAGCCGGTAGGAGGGCAGCGTGTGGACCCCCGTAGACCCCTCCCCAACACTCCCATGACAGCTCGCAGCGTGGTCACGCAGGACCCCCGCAGGTTCAGCGAGGCCAGCATAGCCCCTCCTCCACGCCCACCACCCCCAAACCTCAAGTGCCTCAAGCCCCAAATGGTGATCCGAGACCGGAGGCCGGCGGTGAATCCAGCCCCAGGCTCTTCCTGGCCTCCACACCCTCAGCAGCAGCAGATACAGGTGCCCCAGCCCCCACCTCAGCCAACCATGGGCATCAGCAACCTGGTCAAGATGGCCCACATGGCACGCTCAACACCGCAACTTGATGACGGTGCAGACAAAGAGAAGGAGAGAGAAAAGGAGAGAGAGAGGGAAAGGGACAGGGAAAAAGAAAGGGATCGGTACCCACCTCAGTTGCAGAACACCAGGGAAGCAGTCGTTTCACAGGTATGTTTGAGATGTTGGTTAAAGATCATCGCTGTTTGATCTGTAACATGGAACAAGCAATTTCACAGATGTAACTCTGTTTCTCTGCTCTGGTTGGCCAGGTCATGGAGGCGGTGCATGGTGTGACCATTGAGGAAGTCCGTAACGCACTCCGTCGCAATGAATGGAACCCACTCAAGGCTGAACAACAGCTTAAGGTTGGCATAGAATTCAAACATTCATTACATCATATTGTGTAACAATTTCTTTGTGTTTGAGTCGGGTCAATCTAAGATTGTATTTTCTCCCTTTATATCTCACACTTTGATTATTAGATATACTAACACATTTTTCTCTAGTTACGCAGAAGACCCTGTTATCCCCGAAGGACTGTAAAATTGCAGCATGTATTTTATCAAACTAATCTGTTACAAATGATCTGATCTCCTCTTAGATGGAGCAGCTCTACTCTCTGAGTCTGTGTACCAGAGAGGACTGTTTTAGGATCCTGTCCAAATACCAGTGGGACCTCCAGCTGGCCAGCCGTTACCTCATCAAACTGACCAGGGACGAGAGGGTTAATGGGGGACCGAGTGAGAGATAGAGGCAGGCACCACCTACCAACTCAGGTGGAAGGACACTAAACTAAATGAGGGAGGTTTAAGGAACTGGAAAACAAGAGAAATGGAGGAGGAGGAATGAAGAAAGGACTACAAACAGGCTGGAGTACGAAGAAGATAAAAGCCTGATTCCGTCTTTTGTGTTTACTTTTATTTAATGAAGAGACAGGTGTATCCACAGTTTTCTAAAACATATATCCTGATAGATTTGTACATATTTTATTTGTCTTAATTGTGTTTGAATAAACTGTCAATGCAGGTTACAGGACTGTAAAAGGTTGGAGGTCAAATGGGCCAAAAAGAAACCTGAGGCAGAGGTTTTCTTTCCTCCTAATTCAATAAAGACGCATTTAAAAGTATTTTAATTGTAATATTTTGTCACCTAGAATTTGTAGAACAGTAGTGCAGTGTGACTCCTGCCCAGTGCTGTGATGAATCTCCTTTACAAGTACAAAGAACAACTTATACTATTTCTAGTGTTTGCACTGTAACTATTCACTGCTATAGCCAATCATGCTACAAAATAAGGAACAGCTAAGTTACAATGAGAAACCAGGTGCCCATATGCCCTTACCATGCCCTTACCTACCGTCATGTCCATGTCTGACAGGAAATGTATTTTAGAATTTCAAGGACCATTTAATGTATCTTAAAATACCCACCAGAGGGGCATGTCGAGGTGTGTTCACTGTGGGTTCATCTAGTACCTCCCCTCCCAAAGTGCCATATTATCCCCGATTACATCCTGCTAAATTTGTATCATACAAGAATATGTTTGATTGAATAATTAACCCTATAAAAAGTACAAATCTAGTACTAGTTCAAAACTATTGTATAATTGTAGTTTTCCTCCTCCAGAGAACACCATCTTCCCTCGAGGAGAGGAAAGTGGTGAACTCTGGAACCAGCTTTGCTCCACCCTTGTTTGGGTCACTGCCAAACCATAGAATCGTATATGCTTGTTCTAGTTAAGAAAAGATTAGACAGGCTTTTTCCTCAACACACTCAAAGTATCAAAGCTCAAACCTAGGGTCCGTTCTTTGCTTATTACATCCGAGATCAAATGGCACATCCAAGATTAAATCATCTTGCTAATCATGATCTGGCTAATTAGGGTCTTCGAACACCCCTGTTCTTTATGATGTAATAAGCGACGTACGAAGAACGAACCCCAGTTTCGTATTAGGTGTATTCGACTTCGTGAAGCGCCAACGGCGCGGACAGCCGTCTGCAGCCAGCTGACTTGAAGCAGCCAATGGCGTTCACTGCTTCAAGTCATCCAGCTGCATGAAGTCAGCCGCTGTTGTTTGGGTAACATACTGCAATGCATTGTAGGTCAAGACAAAAGTAGATTTAATGGATGTTTAAAACGCAGCCAAAAGCTATTTCTTATGGTTATTCGTGTTTCAAAGAATGGTTTTTTGGTGCCTTTCACCTGCGCTGGTAAAAGAATAAAGAAGTAAATGTGATCACCGTCATTGTATAGGGTACGACTGGAAATCACTACCCCACATTGCACCACATAATATCATACTTACCTGGCAGGGGTGACACCATGATCATAGAGGTGGTTTACCCAAGTTGAGGCTCAGCCATTGCACTTCGGCTGTCTGAAGCTTGCGAATTTCCCAAATGTGGAAATCTCGACTGCATAATTTCTGGTAGTGGGGGACTGCGTTCGCGCTCTCCCCTTAGTCAATGTAAATATTAAGTTGTATCCGAGAATTTCTCCACTCCCTATTGAGCAAATATGTACCGAAATCTAATGCAGATGTAAATTATTTTTCGTGCGATACATGTTGTTATGCCTGGTCCTTGCGTTGTCTGGACTTAAGAATTTCAGTGCCCAGTCTAACCTTGTGTTGTTCTGTGTACCTGACAAATAAAAAACTTGAACTTGAGATAAAGAGTTCCGCTGGGGGTGATCGCGGTCAAGTGCAATATTAATGGAAGTCTAATGGAACCAAATGGCTACATTTGTCTCTTTCGTTTGATTGTCGTTGAGAAATCTCAGATTTGATTGTAGTGCATGTTCAACATGGATTATAGGTCGAAAGCTGAATGAAGGAGTATTTATGTCCTTTTAATTTCTTACAGGATGAGTCGCTGTTGCCCACAACACGCTAGCATTCTGCTAATGAATGCTGATTGGTTAGTGAAGGACTGACTACAGAGATCCATCAGAGATCCAGCTTGATGGCATCCTGAGCGGAACCAGAATGTCAGAGCATTAGCAACATTAGCAACAACATTAGCAAGCCTAAACTGTTTCTAGCATACGGACAGGGAGAGCCTAACCTGTCAGATGTGTTGTCAATGCGTCGAGAGAATAAAGGAAGTGACTAGAGCTTGCCGTAATGCAGTATCTCTGGTCGTAAGATGTGTATGACGTCATTGACATTTTAAAAGGCTTTTTAAGACAAAAAAGTGACTTTTAACATATATAACTCCCAGCGGTGTGTATATTTTTAGCCTCCCCTTTCGAATTTAACATTACTAGACAAAAAAAATGTATCCTGAGAAAAGTGGATTTTGAGGGGTATGGCTCCATAGACCTCCATTCATTCTGCACAGGACCGTTAGCGCCCTCATATGGAACTAGAGTGGAACTACAACCAGTTCAGAACCCGGAAGTTTCCCGAGTGGCAGTTCTCCCCGATTAGACATTCTCTGGTTGGATCGTTTTGGAGGTGGTGGAGAGAGTGGACAACCCCTCCTAAATCATGAAACACATTTTCCAATTGGAAACAGATGTCTGGGAAGGAAGGGGGTTCTGAAAACAGCTTTCTTTCCCAAGCCGTCACTGAGGCTCTGCTATGCCCACCGACAAAACAATACACATCTTTAAATGGCACTTTATGTTTAACATTAATAGTATGAATAAACAAACATTTACATGTAATTTTAGCACGGCAAAGCAGGTAATGAACAATCACCTTATATCCAAATGCCGACATATCACAAAAAGGAGTGGTGAGAAAGCAAATATTTCAAGTCTGACAACATCCTTTTGTTGTCCTTGTTAGTGGTCACGCTAAAATGCAAGCAGAGAATGTATAACTTTTTCATACACTGATAAAACAGTAGCATTGGTCAAATAAAACAAACAAAGTCTGGAAAAAGAACAAAAGAAACATCAAAGTTATTACTTTTTGAAATAAAATAACCAAACCCTCAGTACAAGTACAACCATGAAATCTGATGTGACAAGTGTAAGTAAAATGTATGTGACAAAGGCTTGGTTAAACATAAACTATGCTTTCAACATCTTTAGATTACACTGAAACCATCTTTTCTTCCATTCAGCACCAATGTAGCTCTTCTTGACCTGAACAGCCCATTGACTCCCACAAACATGTCACGGCATGTCCTCTCTAATTTCACTAAACACCAACAAGGGATAGTTGCACATATCCCTTGACTAATGGGGAGTTCCTGCATAGATGTAAGCCATATTAAGACCTTTCTTTTTCTTCTTTTCACTTCCCATTCACCCCTCTGTCACCATCATTTTCCTTCCTTTTTTTGGCCTACATTCCAAACCTGCCTTGGAGTCCACCTGTAACAGGCGTGGTATTACAAGTTCCGTCAGAGGACGGGTGTAGAACTCACCACCTCTGACTTCCAAAGCGCCACCACTACCAACTACGCCAACAAAAAGCTAGCACTTCACTGACGCGGGTGGCCTGTTACATACTTGAGTGAGTTTCACCATACACAGGCTACACACCCATCCTCAGAAGAGGAGGGAGACGACCATTGCCATTCTCCAGAGCAACAGCACGACCAGAAAGCAGATAATGCAACATAACCGGGTAAGTTAACCCACCAGCTGATTCACAATGTTGCAGCAACCTACTGGCAACGTTGCTACAATGCTGGGTGTCAGCTGAGGAGTTAACTTACCCCGGTAGGTCACATAACCTGCTTTCTGGAATATCCCCCAGCACGGTTGCATTGGTTTTAAGATGGCACACACAGTGAGATCCATACAGAATGTACACCTACACAGAACATACTGCACTCACAGACTGGGAAAACGCATACATTTAATTAGCCTAAACTATGCAAAACACACAATTGTTTACATTGGGTAGGCACTCAGTAGAAATGTGCAACATGCAACTTTTAGCAACCAGAAACAACAAGCAAAGAGGTAGAGTAAAGCAGAGTGAAGCAGTCAAAAACACATTTAACAGCTTCTTAAGAGTACTTTGATAATGCTTTCAGTTGCATCACTTTCCTACACCTCAAAATCTTTTCCTATTCTCCCTATTGCACCACCTCTTCACACTTGAGGTGACAATTTGGGGACGGATGATGGTGTATATATATATATATATATATATATATATATATATATATATATATATATATATATATATATATAGACCCATGTAATTAGCAATTCTACAAACACGGCAGCTATGACAGTACAATATTGCACATGTAAACCCTTAAATATCTTTGATATATGAACTAGATAATCATAGAATAATTAGTTAAAGGGTGAGATGAGGCACATCAGAAGACAAATGAGAATGAATCTACACACTTGAATAGTTGAAGAATGAATGACGATGCATGTGACAGGTTTACCTGAAGAATAAATACTTAAGTGTCAAGTGAACCCCACACGTATCTAATAGATATGAAACCCTTAATATAATACATGGACAAGTACACTACATAGAAAGGACTAGAAACCCAGTATAAAAAACATCCAAAATCTGGTTGCTGACTTCTCCATTGACACAAATGTAGAAGACTGCATGGAGGCTGTGTTTGGCTAAACTGCAGATCATCATCAGACAAATCCTCCAGTTTTGTAGGTATAAAATGAAAACTCCAGGACTGGCAATATGGCAAATTCCAAAATGCTTTGGAAACGGGCAGGATTTCCATCCAGAAAAATGGCCTCGACACACATACAAACAGAGTGAATTGACTTTCCTTCTCTCTCTCCATGTTACGAGAAAACAGTATTACGCTGGTTTGTTTCGCCCACTTTCTCAAAGAACATGAAGTCCTGTGAAGAAAAAACAAAAAATATTAAAGTAATTGTTAACTAAAATACTTTTTAAACATACATTAAGTACCCAAAAAATGACAGATGGACCTACAATGAGAAAACAGGCTCCCATGAGCACGGCTTTCATCTTCACATCCATATCGAGGGGGAACTGGATACCAAAGTTATCTGTGTCGGTGAAGACCTCCTTCAGAAGACCGCTCCACTGCTTGCTGATTCGACCAATCGATTGGCCACCATCTTTCCCCTTCAACTGCGAGTCAGCAAAACGGACATGGGTTAGACATGCCGAGAAGTTCCTTGTTATGTCCGTTTTCTTTCGGGGAAGCTTCTTCATGGAGTCTCATTTCACGTCAAACCAGAATGGTTGTGACCTGACATGGTCTAAGTATTGCTAAAAGAAAGAGGACACCTGCACCCTCACCTCAAAGTTGACGTCGCTGCAGCAGTTGCAGGCGAAGCAGGGCCCCTCCAATTTCATCACGGTTTCCCTGTTGGCCCCTTGAATGGAGAAGTTGGGAACACAGGGGTGCCAGTCCTGTGACACATAGCCTATGGTGGTGCCCGGTGGAGCCTGCACCTCAAGCTAAGAAAACACACGTACATCACTATGAACATGTACATACGCACAATGTATATGTCCTAAACATGTAAACGTGCACACACAAACAGAAAGCTATTACCAAGTGCACATATCTGGGCAAGGGTCATGTGGCTGTAAATAGTCCTAAGTGTTTAGGACTGAAGTTACAAAGCTTCCCAGTCTACTCACAACACAACCTCACGGACGAGTGAACCAGTCTCTCGTTTGTGATATAGCAACTGTTTCCATTACAAAACAAATGTGTTTCACGTGGCCACAGCAGAGTAGGGCCTTCATTAGTGGAGGCGGACCACAGTCTGTGTGTGAGGGCTCAGATGGCCCATGGGGAATGTGCCGTAGATTCAATTAAGACCATCGAAAGGGAAGCGATGGGAAGAGTTCAAAATGGTCTGGGAGACGGTTAAACTAACAAAGGCCAATTCAGACTTCAAATCCCAGCAGGCTGTGGCGTGGGCTGTGTGATGTGGACTCTGGTCCAGGACTTTAGCAGCTTTTCAGGGTGAAACATCCTCTAACCACTAACACCAACCCACTTTATACCACTGCCAGGAACATACTATATTGTGCGTTCGCTTCTATGTAACGCGCACACATACCACACCGAGACAGCCCCCCCCCACACACACACACACACCTCTTGCAGGCAGCAGGGGCACCAGCAGGAGGCACAGCGGTAGGGCCGTATGAGGCGGATGACCTCTCGGTCCGTGTTGTCTTTGATCTTCATGTCGAAGCTGCGCAGGGCGCCACAGCAGTTCCTGGTGCAGCAGTCGTTCTTCTCCTTGGCCTTGTAGATCTTCTGGCCCAAGCTGTTCTTGATCTCATATTGGTTGTTGGTTTCAAAACCAATGAATGCTGAGAATCAGGAGGATGAGGAGAAGAGATTAAAACTGACTAATAACAAAAGTTAGGAGCCAACTAGGTAATACAATACACTTTGACTAAAGAAGTTACAACACACAATCATTTGTATTATTTTTTACTTTAAATGGTATTCAACGCTCAAATTTAAACATGTTAATGATAATGTAGAGGCTGATGTTTTTATGTTATGGTTTTCAATTTACAAATTGGTTGATTCTCCTAAAAACAGTACTGTGTCAAGTGCTACAAATGAGAATGCAATGCAAATGCATCAGCAACCCTTTAAAACTTTTGGTCCCAAGATGACCACAGACTCTGGTCACCACCGGTCTTAGTAACAGATTAACAATCTCACCCTCCAGAAGCTCAACCTTTTGGTGTATAAGGATCTGGTCAACCTAAAAAATATATAAAAGAACACAACACAAGATTATGTATGAGTCAGATGACTCAATATCAACTAACCCCTGTTGCATGGTGAGTGTTTGACGTTTACAGGGTATGAGAATCCTCAACCAGTCACCTGGGTTAGGTACTCCAGCCCAGGTGGCACACCGACAGGAACGGATGCTGGAGCTGGAGCCAGAGCTGGAGCAGGGGAGATGCCTCCAGGGGAACCCATGTTTGGACCTCTGTAATCGGGCATGGGACCATGACCTGCTGGCTGGTACATGATCGGCTGCCCAGGCTGTGGTTGGGGCGGGTAGCCCATGTGGAAGCCTGCAGGTGGGGGGGCATGGCTCGGATCACCATAACCTCCCTGTGGCACAGGGTAGGGGCTCATGGAGTAACTGCCTGGTTGGGGTATGGGGTATGGAGCCTGGTTGGGGGATGGGTAACCTGTGGTGAACAGAAAGGTAGAATATTTGAAGGGACCTATGGATTCACCACATCTGTGTGAGGCGATGTTCTGTTTTGTACTGTTTCCATGGGAATTGTTTGAATCCTGCACAAGTCATTTCCTGCATGTCCTCCCCTCTCTCCCTCTCCCTTTCTCTTGGATATATCTGTCCAGATAAAGCAGAAATGCCCCTTGATAAAATCCTGGCCAAAGTTGAGTTTCAACACACTCACAGTCTTACGAAAGCAAACCTAATAATTATGCCTTCATGTGCAAACTGTCTAGAAACTTGAAATAACATTGGTCAGACGAGGGTGTACCCATCATCCATTGCTCTACAGTACGACACCACATTCTCATCAGGCAGTGGTATCCAATGTCTGGATACTCGCAAAAATACAAACAGAAGGGTTGCCTACACCACTGAGGACACCTCTCACTATGGTCTGCCACATTTCACTAACAATTGGACTTGGAGCCAGAGTTGCTGGGTTTTATAATAATAACCAGTTGTCTTGCCAACTTTTGGAAGGCATTAACATGACCCAAGAACTCGAGGTTGCCATTGGGATAGTGGTTAGATCAACACATTCCTTTAAACACCCATATTAACAATAACATACATATCGCAACTCAATCGGACCAAAAACTCTCTGACCATGTTACTGTACACCTTCTAGAGGGCCAAATCTAAAAGAATGAAAAGCTCTTCTAAGGAGAGAAAGTGTCAATATTTGTGATCTGTGTCACTGTGGGAGTCTACTATTGAACAATAATCAACGCATTTGTACTACCTTAAGTATGCATAAAGTGTTGCGTAAACAGAAAGTAGAATAGAAAATAGAAAAGTAAAATGGTAGTAGTTTAACTCAAACTAAAGTGGAACTATATTGCTATTGACTTTTTCCTCTAAACAACCAGTCTCCATAGAAATAAGTTTCCAAACGACATAGAAGGAAAATTTGTGTTAGGCTTTCCTAACAATGGTTCCAAACATGTCGGCTAATGTATTTTGGGAGTCTTGACCGCTTAGGCATGACACGCTGCATTTTATCAGATAGAACTAGAGTTTGTTGTTCAAGTAGATATGTGTCTGGCAGGTACAATACTTTTTTTCTCTGGGATTTAGATGAAAAACATATTCATCTAAATCCCAGAGAAAAAAAAGTATATATATATATATATATATAAATAAATACATAGAAAATTTAAGAGGCTTTCCTAAAAATGAGAGGTGTTTTTAAATACATTATCAGTACCTCCTGAATAAAGGATCTGGGGCCTGTTCCATAAAGGCCGCTCAAAAAAGGTAGACTTAAAGTCCTAAACCAGACTTGAATAAGTTTAATTAGTCAAGTGTGGCTTAAGCGGTTCCATAAAGGCCAATTTCAGCTCACGCAGTCTTACTAATTCAAGTCAGATTTACGTAGTCAAGCTAATTGCGCGTGCACCCTATTTTTTAACAGCCCGAGAGGTAAAACATGGATCATACAATCCACCACGGCAAAAGCAATGCACACGGCCACATGACTTCTTCCAGAAAGAACGTTCCCTTTAAATCGTGTACAATGACAGCTCCCTCATCCACCGCTTCAATCAAAGTAAAATGACACGCCATGAAAGACGTCGTGAACGATAGGCTACGTAGGACCTTTTTAGACCTTCGTTGATTAAAAAATACCCTTTAAACTAATCTTTATCAGTACGTCCTGAATAGGGAGTCAGGTGGCTGAGCGGTTAGGGAATCGGGCTAGTAATCTGAAGGTCGCCAGTTCGATTACCGGCTGAGCCTAATGACGTTGTGTCCTTGGGAAAGGCATTTCACCCTATTTGCCTTGGGGGAATGTCCCTGTACTTACTGTAAGTTGCTCTGGATAAGAGTGTCTGCTAAATGACTAAATGTAAAATGTAAATGTAATCTAAATGGACTTTTTTGACATTGTTTAAAATAAATAGCCTACTATTAATTAAAACATTATCCAGTAGCCTAACTTTTTAACATGGGTTTTGTGTCGGGGAAATGGAGGGCGGATTTAGGTTCGTTTTGCAATTGTAGGCTACTGTTAACAATTATATTGCTATGATAATTATACTCGGATCATTTAGATTGAGATATAGGCCTATGCCTGATGCCTAAACATTTGAAATCACAAACTAACATCCATACATTTAACGGCTATGGTACATATATAGCCTATCAAAGCATTGTTCATCATTGTTTAATGCATTAGGCTAAATGTTGTAGGCTATTTACGTTGATTTTCTATCAATGTATACAACATATTGAACTGATGAGAATAAGAAAATGAGAATATACGTGGTAAATCATCGTCTTCCCGTTGGGTCAGTGTTACAGGGACGTCTGGTTAAGCACCAAGTCACGCTAAGCCTGACAGTCTGACCCTGACCAGACTAGTTTCGCAGCCTAAGTTGCCATAGTAACCGAGTTCGAACTACATTGAGCTAGCTTTATGGAACCGAATGAACAAGAAATGAGTCCGACTAACTGACATAAGTCTGGCTTATTCGGTAAACTCGCTTTATGGAACAGGCCTCTGGTTACCAAGTACAGACCTGTTAGGTAAACTAACTAACTAACTTTCTAACTAACTATTTACCAACTATAAAGTACAGAACACAGATAAGGAGCACATGGATACGTTCTTCTACGATACTAAGAATACTTTTTGGGGGGCAATTCCTTGAAACATGTCAGCAGTGTCGGGGTATATGAGGTAGAGGGCCTCTAGGAATGTAATGCAGAAAAAAAGGTGTATAGAAAAACATCTGGTTAAAAAACAAATACATCCATCACTGTGGATGCTAATACATACCTATAATGGATAAGCTCTCATTAAATGCAACATGATATCTAATATTTATACGAGGGGAGGGACTGCGGAGAGACACTCACCTGGAGCAGACATTGTGAGATAGTGTTTCTCTGTCCAGACAAACGGGAAAGTAGGTTTAACTTCCTCCCTTGTCACTATGGAGACCAGGAGAAATTCAGGGAGGTGGATGCTATGTAAATCTGAGTAGGGAAAGGGATTGGGGGAGGGATTTTGGGGAAGGGAAGGAAAAGGAAGAACAAGTCAATGACCACCAGTTCACACATTCAGTCACAATTTGTCGTCGGATTTCCAAGTTAAGAGAAAAGAAAAAAACATCACATAGCCCCAATGGCCTATGTTATCTGTCTAGCTACAGGAAAAGGAAAGCCAGGATAAGTCCAGTTTGCTACATTTTTTAATAATCCCCTTTGCCAACTTTATAAGTGGTCAAACTAGTTTGTGCTTTTCATGGCTTTATCAAATACTCACTCAAATCGTTTATTGTAGCCTATGGGTGTGGTCTACTAGGGAAAGGGTCATGGGCATTTTCCACTCACTATATTTTAGGTGAGGCATGGAATTCCATTTCACAAGTTTTTACAGTGATATGAAATCAAAGATATGACATCCAGGTCACCCACACAATAACCAGAATGTCTTGTATCACACCGGATACGTGCAGGTTACTCATTATAATTTAATTGTATTTTAACGTTTAAGGAATCTGGGAAAGCAAATTAGTGTGTACATAATTGCATGAATCAGTAGGGATTTTTCCGTTCAGAGATTACAACAGTTCTTTTGAGCTGCGAATGAGTAAAAGCCATTGATTCAACTTGCAACAAATGTTTTACATTCAATATAGCCTTCCGTTTGTGACTAGTTGCGATCCAAAGTAAATATAGGTGAACAAAATTGTGTTTGTTATGTCTTACCTGAAGAGAAAAGTATACACCCGGCAAACTTCAACGCGGAAGTCACGACTATAAAATGTTTTAAGTTAAATAAGATTGTCCGGGCAGGTTCGCTTGACAGAAGCCTTCGACAGCAGCAAAGACTCCTCCCAGTTCAGCTTTTTGCAGAAAAAAGCCCCCCCCCCCCCCCCCCCCCCCCCCCCCCCCCCCCCCCCCCCCCCCACCCATTTTGAGCTTTAATGCCTTCATGATGCTAGAAGGATCTGATGTAGACGATATCCGTATGCTACATATATTTTTGTAAATTGTTTCTTTATCGTAGCTTTTTTTAACCTACACCTTTTTGTTTGTTATGTCTGTATAGTATGGTACCCTACGTATTTTTTCCAGAATATCTTTGTTTTAACTGACAGGCAGTAGGCTACTGGAGGAGTAGAGGGAAAATGAAACGTCGATTACACAACCTTCGAGTTAACTACCGGGGTGAAGTTAGTTTCATATTCGACATTCGTCTCACATTTGGAAGACGCTAACTTGCGGCGTCGAGTTAGAGACCGGGTGAAAATTACCCATACAATTTAGAAAAAATATGACTTTTATAATATTTTTATGGATATAAAACCTCAAACTGTCACCATATTATTCTAATAATGTCAGGTCTACTTCCACACCCTTTACTTTTTCAATAAAGTTTTTTAAAGAATGATAGAAAATCGCTCATCTCTAAAAAATAGCATGAAATCCTTGCTAATCTCATTATATTTTTCAAATTTGTGTCAAAAAATCGGTAGGTCAGACATTAGAAGAATAATATGGTGTATA
This sequence comes from Hypomesus transpacificus, assembly GCF_021917145.1. NCBI lineage: Eukaryota > Metazoa > Chordata > Actinopteri > Osmeriformes > Osmeridae > Hypomesus > Hypomesus transpacificus. The sequence goes on from NC_061084.1 coordinate 5,535,375, forward strand.
TTTGAGATTGTTTTACACAAGTTTGAAAAAGATATTGAGATCAGTGAAGATTTCATGCTATTTTCAGAGATTAGCGATTCATTTGAATTATATTCAAAACTTTATTGAAAAAGTAAAGGGTGTGGAATTAGGCCAGACATTATTCATATAATATGGTGTATATTTGAGATTTTTTGACACAAATTTGAAAAAGAAATTGAGATTAGCGAGGATGTCATGCTATTTTCAGAGATTAGTGATTTTTTATCTGTTTTTTTACAACATTATTAAAAATGTAAAGGGTTTGGAAGTAGGCCAGACATTAGTAAAATAATATGGTGTATATTTAAGATTTTTTGACACAAGTTTGAAAAAAATATTCAGATTTGTGAAGATTTCATGCCATTTTCAGAGATTAGCGATTCATTGGATTTTTATTCAGAATGTTACTGAAAAAGTAAAGGGTGTGGAAGTAGGCCAGACATTATTAGAATAATATGATGTATATCTGAGATTTCTTTTACACAAGTTTGAAAAAGATATTGGCCGGGTTTCCCAGATTCGTTAAGAAGCTTTTAACGCTAAGATCTTCTTAAGAACGTTCTAAGAGCGTTCGAGAGCACCCTTAGAACGTTCTTAAAACGCTCTTAGCGTTAAGAGCTTCTTAACGAATCTGGGAAACCCGTTCATTGAGATTAATGAAGATGTCATGCTATTTTCAAAGATTAGCGATTTTCAATCATTTTTTTAAAAACATAATTGAAAAAGTAAAGGGTGCGGAAGTAGGTCAGACATTAGAATTATCTGGTTCATATTTGAGATTTTTTTACACAAGTTTGACAAAAGTTATTGATATTAGTGAGGATTTCATGTTATTTTCACAGAGATTAACGATTTTCTATAATTTAGAAAAAGGTTTTGATTGAAAAGGTAAATGGTGTGGAAGTAGGCCAGACATTATTAGAATAATATAGTGTATATTTGAGATTTTTGACACAAATGTGAAAAGGTTATTGAGAAAAACGAGGATTTCGTACTATTTTCAGAGATCAGCAATTGATTTGACTGTTGCTAAAAACGTTATTGAAAAATTAAAGGGTGTGGAAGTAGGTCAGACATTATTATAATAATCTGGTGTACATTTGAGATGTTTTGACACAAGTTTGAAAAAGTAATTGAGTTTATCGAGGATTTCATGATATTTTCAGAGATTCACAACTTTCTATCATAAAAAAAAAAAGTTTATTTAGAAAGTAAAGGCTGTGGAAGTATACCAGACATTGTTGGAATACTCTGCTGTTTGTTTGAGGTTTTATATTCATAAAAATATTATAAAAGTAATCATTTTTCAAAAATGTATGGGTAATTTTCACCCGGTCCCTCACTCGACGCTGCAAAGTAGCGTCTTCCGAATGTGAGACGAATGTCGAATGTAACATTAAACTAACTTCACCTCGCTGAGTTATCGACGGTCAAAATGTGTCGACCAGACATGTCAGTTTGGCAGATAAGCGTTAACACCAGTAAATGTGTTGTGCGGTAATGGTTTGGTGTACAAGCAGTAGGCTATGCCATAGGCTAAGCTAGGATACATCAGCCTCAACAATGCAATTTATTTTATCTCTGCTGTTCTCCCAAGTATGCGATGAAGATTGAAAAGATTTGTTGGCCTACCTTCAGCCACCACTAGAGGATGTCGACTCGAATAGAGTTGTATTTTAAATGTAGCCTATGTAACTGTGTCCCAACGTTAGGCTATCTTAGTCAGCTCATAATTCAGTCAGCTATAGTGCCTTTTCCAGTCAGAACATTTTAACTCTTAGAAAGATCAATAATAATAGGAGGAGACCATCTTGGGACATAACGTTCCCAAAAAGTTGTCTTGTGCTCTTACAAAAAACATTTATTCAAGTGTGCAATTAGTATACTTCTTTTACATTAACAATGAGTTTTTTTTTATATACAGTAGCATATTATAAATTTGTTCACACATTGTCTTTTTTGAACTAGTACTCGAACATTTGTTTTACATACCATCTTCTTAATGTTCAAGTACCGGTAACAAGTCAGCTTTGAGTTGGAATAGCTTAGAGTAATTACAGGACTAAGTATTTGGTGATGTAAAATATGGCTAAAATGTGAATGCATGAATGCAATGCTGGGGCAGGACTATTTTACATTTATGCATTTAGCAGACGCTTTTATCCAAAGCGACTTCCAAAAGAGAGTTTTACAAAAGTGCATAGGTCACTGATCATAACAATGAGATAGCCCCAAACATTGCGGCTAGCCAAAACATTAAGCATGCACTGTGAAAACTAAATAAGTCACAAAGGGAAGAACCATAAGAGCATGTAGTTGAACAGGAAACCAATATACATATTGATCAACATGTAAGCTATACATTTACATTTATGCATTTAGCAGACGCTTTTATCCAAAGCGACTTCCAAGAGAGAGCTTTACAAAAGAGCATAGATCACTGATCATAACAACGAGGTAGTCCCGAGGTATACATATTGATCAAGAGGGCATAAGCAATTGATAATGTATAAAACAGCAGAGAATCATAGGCTACATTCATTTGCATGAATGCACAAAAGCATTGCCAATTTGTTTGTAAGAATGAGTAAATGCTTTTGTTATAACGTATAATTGACGATGATGTGGAGGTTGACCAAGTAGTTTTGAGAATTTTCATTTTGATATGAGAAATGTAGGTAAAAAAGAAACTGAGAAAAACTGCAGATGCATCACAGGCACTAACATCCCAAGCTCTGCACTATATATAAATCCAAGAATTTTTCTCCCATTAGTATTGTAGCACCGCTCATACTGTTTTTGGAGGTATAAATGAAGAACAACTCCAGGACTGGCAATACGGCAGATTACAAAATGCTTTGGAAACAGGCAGGATTTTATCCAGAAAACAGACAAAGAATAACAGACAAAGAATAACAGATTGAACTGACTTTCCTTCTCTCTCTTCCTTTCTTCGTGTCCATGTTATGAGAAAAACGTATTATGACGACCTCTCAAAGTACATAAAATCCTGTCAAGAAAAAGCAACAAAAATATTAAGTATTTAAAAGTTAAAATAACTCCAAACAAACATTAAGTACCAAAAAAACAACAGATCACAATCACACTCACAATGAGAAAGCAGGTGCCCATGAGCACAGCTTTCATCTTCACATCCATATCGAGGGGGAACTGGATACCAAAGTTATCTGCGTCGGTGAAGGTCTCCTTAAGAAGACCGCTCCACTGCTTGCTGATTCGACCAATCGGCTCTCCCCCATCTTTCCCCCACAACTACGATTGGGCAAAACGGACACGGGTTAGACATACAAATAAGTAAATTTTTATGTCCATTTTCTTTTTGGAAACCTTCTTTATGGAGTCTCATGAAAAATATGACACTTGGGGTCACGCTTCAAAGCAGGATTTGGGGGGGCGAGGTGACTTCAGGTTTAACCCTGGGTTTTCAGTGTCACAACGGTGGTTCACTCACCAGGGTAAATTGCCATGGTAACTTATGCTGCAAACCTAACCTGCTTGGGCAGGTTGTGTTTGAGATAACATCAACAAGTATGAAAACTAGTGCTGTCAGTTTAACGCGTTATTAACGGCGTTAACGCAAACCCAAATTAACGGCGTCAATTTTTTTATCGCGCGATTAACGCTCTTTTTGGCCTAGCAAACTTTGTAGTTTTTTTTCACATGCTGTTGCAACAATTACCGACGTTAGAAAGACTACAACACCACACCGGATCTAGCTAGACCGGAAATAAAACAACAGGCGCGCCACACACACTTGTTTGGCTTGCGAGCCGGCTAAAGAGTAGTAGCAGAGCCCGTTTACGGATATTAGACATTCTCTGGTAGTAGGCTAACGTTACGTTTTGAGTGGATGGCGAGCGCGAGACGCCGAAATGGATGCCAATAAGATTCTGAATGGAAAGTTTACTTTTAAAAAGTTGCCAAGTGGTTCCATTGACAAGACCAAAGTGATCTGTGTGTTTTTTCGTTGTTAACTGAGCTATCATCGCAGCACGTCCAGTCTGAAATACCACTTGATGGCCAAGCACACAGCTAATGCGATTCATGCGAATTCTCCGCCCCCTCGTCAAAGCCAGGCGATTGCAATGTTGTTTTCAATAAAAAAAATATTTGCACGAAGCAATCCGAACCACTTTTCCATGTTGATAAGAGCTTTAAAATTTGAAAAAAGAATGGGACAAAAAGAAATCAAGGGACATTTAGAATAGATAAAAATGTGCGATTAATTGATTAATCGCGAGTTAACTATGACATTAATGTGATTAATCGCGATTAAATATTTTAATCGTTTGACAGCACTAATGAAAACACCACCTACTGATCAGTAAAATCTCTTGGAAAAATACCTTGTGCACTAATAGTGACATAGTGACGTTTTTTGAGTCTTTCAAGTCTTGACGTTTTTATTTGCTCCCAAGACAGTTGTAACACTGTTGTGCGACTGAAGGAATAAGGCTAACAGGAGCCTGACGTTGTCATACTCATAATTCTAGTCAGAAGATAAGTCTGATAACTCTCTGTTGGGCTGTGAGTATGGGACGTGTTTCAACCGAACTCGTAAAACAAATGCCTTTTCGCTCAATTGGATAGACCTACAACCAAACAGAGCAACGTAATATGTTGTTTGTTGAAAACAAATTCAACCCAAGCGCTCTTCGGAGATGTGGTTGATTATGTTACTGTTGATCATCTGTCCATCATTGTATAAAGCCCGCCCTGACAATTTCATTGGTCCGAACAGCTCCTGTTCGGACATAGTTTTCCCAAACCGAGCTTCCCCAGACCCAACTTCCCGACCACATTTTTTGGTGGGTGGGGCTAAATTGGGCTGGCAGCCAGGCTAGCTAAACAGTCCCACACACTTTAACAACCCACCTTCAATACAGCTGTTGTAAAGCCCCTATTAAAGAAACCCAAACTGGATAACAGTCTACTTGCAAATTACAGACCAATATCAAACCTTCCATTTAGTAGTAAAGTACTGGAAAAGATAGAATTAGTCCAATTAAATTCATTTCTTGACAAAAATAACATCATGGAAGTCTCGCAGTCAGGTTTCAGGAAATATCACAGTACTGAAACTGCTCTCACCAAAATAATAAGCGACCTCAGACTAAACTCTGATACAAATAAAGTCTCTATCCTTGTCCTGTTAGATCTCAGTGCAGCATTTGATACCATTGATCACTACATCCTAATCAACAGACTGGAAAAGCTTATTGGGTTCACGGATAGTGTATTGAACTGGATAAAATCATATTTCACAGGGAAAAAGTTTTATGTTCGTTTAAGAGACCATAGGTCCAAGAAACATGAGAACAGCTACGGGGTTGCTCAAGGAAGCTGCCTAGGTCCATTACTTTTTTCACTTTATATGTTACCACTCGGCACCATAATCAGAGAACATAACATAGATTTCCATAGCTATGCGGATGACACAACTATATATATCCACTGAACCCAACACTGGAAGAGCCATCAATTCCATTACCAACTGCCTATTGGCAGTAAACAAATGGATGAATGATAACTTTCTTAAATTCAATGAAGACAAAACCGAAGTCCTACTATGTGGCCCCAAATACAAAAGAGAGATGCTTACTAAGAATCTAGGAGGCTTAACCCCCTGTCTTAAACCAGAGGTGACAAGTCTCGGTGTAATCCTGGACTCGGATTTGAATTTCAACTCTCACATTAATAAAGTGACCAAAACAGCTTTCTTTCACCTGAAGAATATAGCAAAGGTACGACCATTTATAAACCAAAATGATGCAGAGAAGCATCAAGTTTTTATATCCAGCCGGCTGGACTACTGTAACACACTTTTCAATGGTCTTCCCAAGAAAACCACTGAAAGACTACAGCTCATAAAAAATTCTGCAGCTAGATTATTAACAAAAACTAAAAGGAGAGAACACATTAGTCCTGTCCCAGCCACTTTACACTGGCTCCCTGTTACCTTCAGAATTGACTTTAAGGTCATTTTCCTCACATACAAAGCTCTACACGGACAAGGACCTAGCTACATTGGTAACTCCCTTATAAACTACACACCAGCTAGAACACTGCGATCATCAAATGCAGGCTTATTAGAGGTAGACCAGAAGCAGTCATGAAAAGATTGGTGATTCGGCCTTTGTCAATTACGCCCTAAAACTATGGAACAAATTACCCATAAATATTAGGGAAGCAAATACGCTAGACATTTTTAAAATACAGCTTAAAACCTACCTTTTTACCGAAGCATTTAAGTAATTTTATCTCAAAAGGGTTTTACTACTTGTATTAGTTATATTATTGTTCTTATAGATTTGCTATTTTAATTATTACTTTTGTCACTTGTATTATTGTTTTTATTGATTTATGTAAAGCACCTTGAGCTACAATTCTTGTATGAAATGTGCTATATAAATAAAGTCTATGCAGTGCTGTAAAATTGTATTGTGTTTTCTGTATCACATTAACATAAATAAGACACCAATAACGTAGGAAGTGTTCTTATAAACTAAAAGGTATCACGGGTATGTTGAACTTGCTTGGTAATACAGGCCCCTTTATCCTCACATCAAAGTTTACTTCGCCACAGCAGTTGAAGGCGAAGCAGGGCCCCTCCAATGTCATCAGTGTCTCTTGGTTGGCCCCTTGAATGGTGAACTTGGGAGTCCAAGGGTGCCAGACCTGTGACACATAGCCTACAGGGATGCCCGGTGGAGCCTGCACCTCAAGCTAAGAAAACACACATACATCATTGGGAAAATGTACTGTATATGTCCTAAACATGTAGAAAATGGGCACATACACACAAATTTAAAGCTATTACCAAGTGCACATATCTGGGCAAGGGACATGTGGCTGAAAATAGTCCTAAATTGTTTAGGACTGTAAGATGAGTGAACAAATCTCTCCTTTGTAGCGTAGCAACCATTTCCATTACAAAACGAATACACATGGCATCAGCAGAGTAGGGCCTTCATTAGTGGAGGCGGACCACAGTCCATGTGTGAGGGCTCTGATGGCCCATGGGGAATGTGCTGTAGATTCAATTAAGACCATCAGAAGTGAAGTGATAGGAAGAGATCAAAATGGTCTAGGAGACGGTTAAACTGACAAAGGCCAATTCACTGTGCAGAATGCGGTCTAGCACCTTAGCAGCCTTTCAGATCAACACCATCCTCTAACCACTAACACCAACCCACTTTATACCACACACGGCGCAGAAACATGCTATACTGTACCTTGTCTTCTCTATTATGTACACACACACACGCACGCACGCAAGCACATAAACCCACAAGCACTCACCTCTTGCAAGCAGCAGGGGCAGAGGCATGAATCGCAGCGGAGGGGCCGTATAAGGCGGATGACTTCTTGGCCCATGTTGTCTTTGATCATCATGTCGAAGCTGCGTATGGAGCCAAGGCAGTTCCTGGTGCAGCAGTCGTTTGTCTCCTTGGCCTTGTAGATCTGCTGGCCCAGAATGTTCTTGATATCATAGTCGTTGTTGGTCTCAAAACCAAGGATTACTAAAAATCAGGAAGAGAAGAAGGGATTAGCAATGAGGAGTCAAGAGGAAACTAGAGTAGCTAGGTCATACAACAGAGTATAACAGATATCACCACCCAGTCTTCACGGATTCATCACCTTCCCCAGCTTCACCTTCCCATCTGCCTCATCACCCTATGGTTTTAGCAGAATCATCAACCACCGCCACCACCAGTGTCTTCTCTCCATGGGAATATTTATATTGCTGCTCCTCTGGGCAGACGCCCCTCAATTATCAAATCTCCCCATCGAGTCTAAACACCAAAGACTTTCTGTCAAGACTAATTATCATCTGTTCAATAAACTGTTCAAATATCATTTGTTCATTTAACATTATCTTTACTTAATTCACTGGTCTCTCCTGATTTAAATATATATACACACATGAATATATAATCATTTGTATTTTTTTTACATGGAATTGTCTTGATGGCAAAAGCTCCTATTTAAACATATTTATGATAATGTATAAACTGATGTTTTAACCTACTGAAAGGGCAGGTTTATGGTTTTCAATTTACAATTAGCTGATTCACCTAAAAACTGAAATGTGTCAAGTGCTACAAATGGGTATGCAATGCAAATGCATCATCAACCCTTTAAAACCTTCTGTCCCCAGGTCACCAACGGTCTTAGTAACAGATTAGCAATCTCACCCTCCGGAAGCTCGGCATTTTGGTGCATAAGGATCTGGTCAATCTAAAAATATATAAAAAGAACACGACACAAGATTATGTATGAGTCAGAAGGTGTAAAATATCAACAAACACCTGTAGCATGGTGAGTGTTTGGCTTTTACAGCTTATTATGAGAATCCTCAACCAGTCACCTGGGTTAGATACTCCAGTCCAGGTGGCACACTGACAGGATCGGATGCTGGAGCTGAAGCCTTAGCTGGGGTAGGGGAAATGCCTCCAGGGGCACCCACCTTTGGACCTCCGTAATCGGGCATGGGACCGTGGCCTGCTGGTCCTGGCTGGTGCATGATCGGCTGCCCAGGCTGTGGTTGGGGCTGGTAGCCCATGTTGACGCCTGCAGGTGGGGGGGCATGGCTTGGGTCACCATAACCTCCCTGTGGCACAGGGTAGGGGCTCATGGAGTAACTGCCTGGTTGGGGTATGGGGTATGGAGCCTGGTTGGGGGATGGGTAACCTGTGGTGAACAGAAAAGTAGAATATTAACCCTAACCCTTATAACAATTTTATTAAATAGCTTATGTGTCTTTAACAGCCATGTCAATGTATGATGTTTAGATAACTAGGCATAGTCCTACATCTGGCTCTATACCAACTGAGGGTCAGCCGGCTGCCTTGAAGCTGAGAATGCCATTGGCTGCTTCAAGTCAGCCGGGCTGCCGGCGGCAGCAGGCGACGCCGGGGCTGCATGAAGTCGAACGCACCTAATTATATTCGTTCACAAGTTGGTGGCCAAGCAGCGAAGCTGCGAAGTCACTCAGCCTTTCTCTGCAGGTTCATACTATTGGAGTCATACCAGAGAATGTCTAATAAAATCCTTAAACAGGCTCTGGTCATACGAGAGGCAGCTAAATCTTTTTTTGCGTTTTGGACGTCCATATGGACGTCCATAGACTGACGGCGATGGCTGCTGATCTTTGCATGGATGGACGGACGGCGATGCTGTTCAGAGTGCCGTCCATAGAGGGAGCATATATTTTGGACGGCGTCATAGCCGTCCATATGGACGGCGATGCTGTTCAGAGTGCCGTCCATAGAGGGAGCAGATATTTTGGACGGCGATGGATTAGCAGGGACGTCCCTCGTGCCGTCCATAGAGGGAGCAGATATTTTGGACGGCATCATAGCCGTCCATATGGACGGCGATGCTGTTCAGAGTGCCGTCCATAGAGGGAGCATATATTTTGGACGGCGATGGATTGAATGTTTAGCAGGCTGTTGAGCTAACAGAACTGCCGAAGGCTACCATAGCATGTAGCTAGCTACATTAACTTTGGATGACTCAATCTTTTGTCAAGTTAATTTGTATGAATTGCATGTTAGTGCAATATTTACGCCTTTATTCTGTTTTTTTTACATAATCAGCAGTATGATCTCATGACAATATAGACTTGAAAAACAATATGTTATGGTTTGGGTTTGCCTATAGGCTACATATATTTTAATTATTTCGAGAATTGTTAATAAAGACTCATTTAAAATTTTCAAATTTGGAGTGTTAGGCCCATAGGCTATTACGTTTTGCATTTGTCTCCGCTCAAAGTGGTTCGTGCGCAACATTGGAGCTACTGACTGGTGGCTCCAAATCCACCCATAAAACACTTTAAACTGACGGCTTCAAAGACCTAAAGGGCAATGTATTTCATAGGGTCATAACACAATGTTAAAATCTTAATTGAGTCTTTATTAACAATTCTCGAAATATTTAAAATATATGTAGCCTATATCTAGGCAAACCCTAACCATAACATATTGTTTTTCAAGTCTGTATTGTCATGAGATTATATTGTTGATTGGCCTACTTTTGTATGTTAAAAATAAAATAAAGGCGTAAATATATAGCCTTCACTTAAATGCAATTAATACAAAATAACGTGACAAAACTTATTGAGTCATCCACGGTTGCTGTAGCTACATTCATGGTAGCCTTTGACGGCTTTGGTTTGGCTCAACACATCGTATTGTGTTTTGCATTGGTCTCCGCTCCAAGCGAGTGTTTGTTGTTTTGCGTTTGTCTCCGTGCGCAAGATTGGAGCTACTGACTGGTGGCTTCAAATCCACCCATAAAACACTTTAAACTGACGGTTTAAAAGACCTAAATGGCAATGTATTTCATAGGGTCATAACACAATGTTAACATTTTAAATGAGTCTTTATTAACAATTCTCGAAATAATTAAAATAAATGTAGCCTATAGGCAAACCCAAACCATAACATATTGTTTTTCAAGTCTATATTGTCATGAGATCATACTGCTGATTATGTAAAAAAAACAGAATAAAGGCGTAAATATTGCACTAACAAGCAATTCATACAAATTAACTTGACAAAAGATTGAGTCATCCAAAGTTAATGTAGCTAGCTACATGCTATGGTAGCCTTCGGCAGTTCTGTTAGCTCAACAGCCTGCTAAACATTCAATCCATCGCCGTCCAAAATATATGCTCCCTCTATGGACAGCACTCTGAACAGCATCGCCGTCCATATGGACGGCTATGACGCCGTCCAAAATATATGCCAAAATATATGCTCCCTCTATGGACGGCACTCTGAACAGCATCGCCGTCCATATGGACGGCTATGACGCCGTCCAAAATATATGCTCCCTCTATGGACGGCACTCTGAACAGCATCGCCGTCCGTCCATCCATGCAAAGATCACGTCCCTGCTAATCCATCGCCGTCCAAAATATCTGCTCCCTCTATGGACGGCACTCTGAACAGCATCGCCGTCCATATGGACGGCTATGACGCCGTCCAAAATATATGCCAAAATATATGCTCCCTCTATGGACGGCACTCTGAACAGCATCGCCGTCCATATGGACGGCTATGACGCCGTCCAAAATATATGCTCCCTCTATGGACGGCACTCTGAACAGCATCGCCGTCCGTCCATCCATGCAAAGATCAGCAGCCATCGCCGTCAGTCTATGGACGTCCATATGGACGTCCAAAACGCAAAAAAAGATTTAGCTCCTACTGGGTCATACTGTTGCATTGAAGCACCCTAGCACCACCAACTGGTCAAAGTTGGATTCCCAGGATCAAGACGAGTTCATGGCGTTCCGGTTCCGGTTCTATAGGTTTGCCGCCATTTAGAATTTTAGGAAAAAACGTTTTTTCGCATCTCCTCCAATTTTTGTCCAATCTTCCCCAGAATTGGCTCAGATCATCGCCAGAGCAACCCTCACTTAGTTATTATAATTATTTTTGATTTTCAAAACCGTTTGTCCAGTATAGCCAGTGTGCGAAATACGGGGGGGTCCGGGGGGGCTCAACCCCCCCGATTAACCCATTATGAGCCCCCCTGAAAGCCTCAAAAGCAAAATTTGAAGGGGGTCTCAATTTTTTTTCCAAATAAATAAATATCATCACTAATGGTCACTAAAGTGTTTTTAATCTCACCATGTTCAGTATTCAGAATTAAAAACATTTATTCAGAATTATTTTTGCCAAGCGGAGCCAGACAGTCCTGTGTAGCCTACGTGTAGTTAGCCATGTGCGCAAAACAGAAACGTTGAAAAGTCAATGGCTAGCAAGCAAAAGCAGAGTGTATTAACAGAGAATGTCTAATAAATCCTTAAACAGGCTCTGGTATCATTCATACACTTTGGGTTCACATCCAAAAAGGTGGCACTCAGAGATGAAGAAGAGGCATCGAATGACAATGCTGTTGCAGCTAGCACAGTGGGCCCACTCACTACCAGCTAATTCTTCGATAGCCAAACAAATGTCCTGGTGCACGTAACTCTCTGTCAGGCTATTGCATTTTGAACTTCTGTCGATCAATTTCTTATTTATTGTTAGTTAGCTTACTGCAGTGGTTCTCAACCCTGTCCTCAGGGACCTCCTGTCCTGCATGTTTTAGATATTTCCCTCCTCTAACACACCTGATTCAAATAAAAGGGTTGTTATCTAGCTCTGCAGAAGCCTGGTAACGAACATGCATTTGAATCAGGTTTGTTGGAGCAGGGAAATATCTAAAACAAGCAGGACAGGGGGTCCCTGGGGACAGGGTTGAGAACCACTGGCCTACTGCATCCAATCAGCGCTGAAGTGTAGTACGCACCCTTTCCGTTCAGAGTTAATGTAATGTGTTTTTGAGTTAATGTAATGTTGTTTTCCATTTGGGGAAGCGTGTTTTTGTATTGGGGGGAGGTGAATAAGTCATCCGATTTGGGGGGAGTTGACTCGTATTCGGGGGGAGTGTTTTCATTTGGGGGATGTACTCATATTAGGGGGTGTGTTTTGTACTTCAAGGCCACCGTAGATCTCTGATCTCCAACTTAGCTTGCTCCCGACCAGGTTAGCCGTTCAGCATGTGTTACCATGGCCATCTACCCCAGTAACAAGTGATCCACCGTCGTAGTACAGAAAACCCTGGGTTGAACCTGAAGTTACCTCGCTAACGCCAAATCTTGATTCGTAGTACAGGCTCCCGTTCTAAGGATATCCAAACAATTTGGTGTCATGTGATCACTGGGTGTGACTGCAAGAAGCAAAAATGTGTTTTGGCCAATAACTGTTGATTTGTTTGCCTTTATTAAGTGATTCCTTTTTCTCATGATATCTTGGGACATCCCGTGTCTGACACATGATAATTAATGATAACAGCGCTGTGGCCGCCATTTTTAATTACTGAAACGTTTTTTCTTACTCCTCCTACAAATGTTGCCCAATCTTCACCAAATTTGGTAGAGATTATCTTCAGACCAAGCCTCACAAAACCTAACACATTGTGTTTTGATTTTCGAAACCGTTTGCCCGGTACACCCAATCAAAATGTGTCGTTAAGCCATAAAACAGGAAGTTGGGTCGTATCTCAGCAAGTCTTTGATGGATTCACACCAAACTTGCTGCATGCACTCGGAACCCTGTTCTGAGGATGTCTAAAATGTTTTCTGGGTCATGTGACTGCTCGGCTTCCTCATTGCTGCTTGCAGCTATATTTACAGGTTTTGTTATTGTAACTTTTTTAAATACCACCAGTAGAGGACCATGTTGACTCGGTTGGAGTAGTATTTAAAATGTATGTAAGTTTAACTGTGTTCCAAGTTTATTATTATGTAAGAAAATTGTAATTACATGAAAAACAAATTAAGGCACACAATATGAGCGCCTAACGTTGACAATGATAATAGTTAATTGTTCTGTTCATGATCATAGAGATGTTTGTCAACATTTCAGCCTACTGTATTCTAAATACTATCTTAATCCTGAATTTCAGTATGTGTGTGTGTGTGAGTGTGTGTCTGTGGCAATTAGCCTATCTACTGGGCGTTGTATGAAGTAGAAATCCGCAGGTGTTATGCTTAGGACCCAAGAAGCCTTTTGGCAGTGTTAAATGTGAAGATGTTTGGATTTGCGATTTGCGACAAATAACTATATCCTTAATATATAAACGCATTAGGGCCATGTTGAGCTGTATTACACAATAGAGCCATGGATCTTGCGAGCCAACGGGCACTGGCACTGCATTATCATATTTGCCGCCAACAGGCACTGTTTTGGCTTTCCATACTGCATAGTGTGGGCTGCCGACTGTCTACCGACGGAGCCATGCATCTCGCAAGCCACCAATGGGTACTGCACTGTTCTAAATTTGGCACACACACTGCCTTGGATACTTGTAGGCCAATTAGGGCGAGAAGAGTGGGGGGCAATTCTGACCGCACATGCTGCAAGTTACGGTGAAACATGTCACACATTAAAGCTGCAATAGGCAACATGATCAATTAGGCCTACATTTAACAATGAGAAAACAGCGCCCCCAATTCTTGTCTGAAATTCCACGCTTTGCTCCAGCTTGAGTTGAAGGTGATTGGTTGAAACAGGACTGCTTGAACATAATTGGCTGGAAAGTAGCGGGCCACTCCAAAAATGGGCAATCCGCTGGCACTAAGCTGTCTGTGTTGCTAAACAACTCTCTGAGGGCCTCATTAGCTTAAGCAACATGTTTATAGAGGACGAAAAGTTTCTTTTTCTTACCTATTGCACATCTACACACACACATACAAGCACACACATTTGGGTGGGGGAGTCGGTTGTCTTTTGCCATGAGATGGCCACACACACTCATGATGACCAGCAGTACCACACGTCTCTGATAATTAGAGTAATCAGCGAGTCCTATCTAGCCTGCCCATGTTGACAGACTCCTGGGTGGGCCTGACAGGGCCCTTGCTGAAGGAAGCTTCGACAGCTAGTCAGTTTATTTTTGTACGGGATATCTATCAGCAGTAGCTCTAGGTCTGGCGGCCCCAAAGGGCCTAAAATAGAAATAATTAGGACAGGGCGGGAAAAGAGGAAGAGTGGAAACGTGTCCAACCGCTTGTTTGCTCCACACAACCCCTCCCTCTTCACTTATATCCCTTTGTTTTGTATTCTTTGGGTCGGTAGCTTTTATTTGGGGGTAAGGGAGAAAGACAACATTTATTATGCATCATTTGTCTATCAAATTATTTAACATTAATCATCAATTTCTCTGCATGTCCTACTGTCAAGCCCCTTGCTTTGTGAGATTTCCAAAAAATTGATGTTTGTATTATTGTTGGGGTTCTGTGCCAATTTTATTTCATTTATACATGTGTATATCTAACTCGGTATTTAGATTGCCATCCAGAGCCATCCAACATGCGTCTCCAACCTGAAGTGTTTACACGATGAACAGCATCCAATGTCCTTATCATGTCCTCATCATGGTGGAAGGAGGTGGGTGCAGGGGGTTGGTAGTGGTGTGGGTGTGTGTTAATTTGTGTGTGTGTGTGTAAGGGAAATCTTTGACCCCCTCCTCCATACACACACACAAACCCCACCCCCAGTTCAACAATGGCAATGTGGGCAGGAGATGTAATTGGGACGTCGGAAGTCCACAGTGTGTCCAACATACACACCCATAGCCTAAACAGATCTTCATCCCATTCAAATATAAACCCACCCCAGCCCTGTTCCTACAAATACCCTAAACATCACCCAGCAGCACAGAGAACAAAGGTGGAGAAGACACAAGTAAGAGCAACAGCAAAATCCCTACCAAGTTACAGTGAGTCTCAATTGCATCTTCTGGTTTATTTTCTGTTGACTTGTACATCTTGTGTTGCACTTTCTTTATCAATGGCTACAATAGCACTTTATCTTTACAGATGCTTTCGGCGAGGTGTGCGTTACCTGTCTTGGGACTTTGTCTGATGCTGGAACATCTGTCAGCGTTTTTGTTGCCTGACAGGCTAAGACAGAAAAGGGTAAATACATGTAAACACCACACACTCACCTTTTCCGATGTGGGCCTATAGTCAATTTACTCTGGTATTTGATGAGTATTTAACCTGTTATATTGTTGTATGTTGTGGATTTTTTAAATTTAATTAAATTCCTTTTATTAATCCCAAAGGAAATTTAAGTGACAACATACATTGAAATATTAATACTATTCTTTATTTCTCATCAGGACGTTAATTGGCTGGACCGAGAGTTTTTCCCCCACCTGACTGAGCTATCGCATTTAGCTGACCTTTCTCCAGGTGATGCCGGCGATACAAAGCGGGATTTTGAAGGACGCCGCAGTCAGTCCGCCACTTCTCAATCCGCCACCTTCCACGCCCCACTGGAACGCCTGTCTGTCCATCAGCATCAAAACCAACGCCGTCGTAAACCCAAGGACAAGAGGTGAGAGATCAGGAAAGGGGAGTGCCCTGATGAAGTATCGATTATTGCGAAACGATTAGTCTTACAGACACATAAGATATAAACGTTGGTAGGCAAAGAGGAACACATCTGTTACATGACTCCTGACCAGGATTACCATAGATTAATTAGAAATCACTACATCCAGCCCCGAAAGTGGAATGTCAACTGTAACAGATCTGTTCCGTCTCTTCTCTGAACTGCAGAAAAAAGGTGTCTCCTTTGGATTCTATTGGCAGCAGCACTCTCATGTCCAGCTACAGGAGTAGAAAGGTGAGAGAACTTGTTGTGGTTGAATGGTGAACTTCTTACACATGTGCAAACTTTTTAGCCCTATGTGATTGAAAGGTCATAATCCCAGTCAACATACGTATCTGTCAGAATGTCAATTAGACCTTGTGTCCCCCTCAGGATGCATCTGAAGACTACTGGGAATGAAGAGGCTATCGAGAACTGCTGACAACTTCGTTCATCTCAAATCTCCCTCGTCATGATTGCTTTTTATGGTTTGTTTTGTTCACACATGGACAATGTTCCTTTGACAGCTTGCAAAGTTACTTCAGTATTTATAGATATTTAAACAGCTCTTACCAACCAATATGTATTGTCTTTCGCCCTCTAGAGGATGTACTTAATACACAAAATAAATATATATCTGCTAACGGGACCCGTTATTTTCTCTCATTTATTTATATATATGTACTCAATAACAATACATCAGTCCCCAAGAATGAACATTTTTTATTTTTCAAGCTACAGTTAAAGAAAACAATATCATATGCCGAAAATATAACATTTGCTTGGCTAGTTTTCTCTTTCTTCACTTTCACATATATACAGTCATCAAAGAACAGGGTATATACAGATAGTTGAGGGAGGTGGCAAGAGTGCATTTGCTTTTAGGGGAGTAAACATAACACTACTTCCACCGCCACCCAAAAAAAAAAAAAAAGGATGACAAGGTCAAACCAACCAAACATAAAAGAATGCCATGACTCCGGTGGCATCAACTTATTTTCTGTACACACAAAGCCAACTTCTGTTTAGAGTCAATCCTGACAATCCTGTTACGTTCATTCTCTGATTTGGGAGCATGTCTAACTTTTCAGAAAGCTGAAAGTAAAAATAAAAACAAATGAAAGAAATAATAAAATTGTACAACCATTCATGCAAGTCTTTGAGCCACTTCTACATGGTAAAGTCTGGGCTATCCAACAGAATGTATTTTTTCCTTATTTTTTTTTATTTTTTACAATTTAGCTAACGACAATGAAACTAGTCTTCAATTTAGAAGAGTTTCAATAATGAAAAACAACAAAACACACAAAAAAAGTCCATGAAAACAAAGTGAGCAGGCTCCGAAATCTGGATTGTAAGATAAGCCTGACAATGACACAATAAGTGCTGCATCACAAACTTGCAGACACCAATGTAGTTAGTTTATGCTTATAAATTCATTTAGCAGATAGAGAAAAAACTGTCAACTCTACTCTCCAATTACACCCCCCAAAATAGGGTGGTGGTATGGGCTCACCTTAAAAAAAAGAAAATTTAAAAAAAAGTGCACCATCCTAGCACAGCTGTCTGTGTGCGTTCACATGGAATTGATTCAACATTCAGATTTGATCTGCCATTTGTTTGAATTGGAAAAAAATTATCCTACGAGTGACTAAGACTCAGTGACTAACTGAGTGTATGGTAAAAGACAAATACAAAATAAATCAAAAACAAGCTTCTGTGACAACTGCCACAAGAACAATCGCAAGAGCTGCCCATCTAGCACTAATAAAGAAATGTATGGACAAAAACAAAACGCATAATCTTTTCTGACAATAATGAGGGGGAAACGGTTATACCTATGCATGGTGTGGCAGTAGCATGGCATTGATAACCATTTAAAAGACGGCTTTCACAAAATCTGATGTACACTATAAAATACTAAATTTCCTTGGACAGACAAAGATAAGCCCATCGATGCTGAAATAAATAATTCTCTAACTTATCGTGCACTTTCTGGTGGGACAAAACATGAAAACGATGAGTGGATATTTCCGTGCAGTTAACATTTCAAATCAGTAAACAGTATGCCAGTCTCATTTTAGTAAGAATACTGAGCAAGAGAGGCAATTACATTTGTGTTTTACTGATATGGAGATCACCCGCCTCACTTTGTTCTCATGTTTCATGGCCAGTTTTCACAGAGGCAGACAGAGACAGAACACCATGAGTAAATGAGAATGCTTGTGATTGTCAAAAGAAACTGGCATAACTAAATGTTGCCATCCAGGTGAAAGTTTAGGCTTCATCAGTGGTAGGCATCGCAGTACAGAACTTGGGTGTTGGAGGACAAAGAGAAGAGAGGATGAAAGTCATTTGAGAGGGATGTGTGTGAGGGCAGGGCTGCCTGGTCGTCCTTCACATCCCTCTATTCAAGGGTCTTTCTTGTGCCCTGACCGTCGTGTGTCCCTGCACTTGTGGCAGTAAAAGATGTCAGGAACGTTGGACTTCTTGATCTTGGCGCAGGACAGGTGAACCCATATGCCACACTGGTTGCATTCAATCATTGGCCTTCCTGCAAATGGCTTCCCGCAGTAACAGGTTATCAGGTCCCAAGAATCATCACCTGTGTTAAAAAGAAGAAGAATTCATTACAATTGTTCCCCTCGATGGAAATTTAAACAAAATGTCCTGGTGCACTTCACCAAATTGCAAACCGTCTGAAAAAATAATATACTAAGAAATATTGGGCAGCACAGTACATGTGCCAATTTACAACCGTGGACAGTGAATAACAGGAAAGTGTCAAACTTTGCGTTTGCAGGATGTTACTTACCAGACTCTACCATGATATCCTCATCTGCGATCCAGGTCTCCCCCTCACTCGAGCTCATCTCTGCCTCCCTGGTCGACTCCTCTGCATGCATCTTGACCAGCCCCTGCATGCCCTGCGTGGAGACGCCATGCCCAGTGAGGTCTTCCCGAACTGACCGCTCTCCGACGTGAATGTGGCCCGTCTCAGAGTCTGTCTCGCTTTGAGTGGCCGAGCTCTTGAGCTTCTTCAGGGCTTTGGGCTGCTTGGGATTTTTGCTGCGTTTGATGCGAGCCCTTTTCTCCCCTCCGCTACTCCCGCTCTCGCCCCCTGCCATCGACACGGCCGAGCCCAAAGACAACTTTTTCATTTTTTTGTCCTTTTTGCGCTCAGCCTTGCTGCTGGCCTGGCTCTCGTACAGGGAGTCTTTGAGGCGCATCTTGTCCAGGAGGGTGCTGTCCGAATGCATGCGGCGCATGCCCTTTCCCTTGTTGGCGCGAGCCTTGTGAACAAACGTGTGGATGGTGTGCAGGTCGGAGCTCCCATCACCCCAGGTGGCCCCGATCGAGCTGCCTCCTCCTCCGCTGCAACCACCCCCGCCTTCTGCTGATGCCCCTGAACTGTGTGGCGAGCTGGAAGATGCCGGAGACCATGAGTTTTCCTACAAGGGGGTAAAAACAAATTCAATTTGTTACATTACAGCGTTTGAAATAGCATGAAGACATTGATTCTATGTAACATCTTGGTAAACAGGAGAGTGTGTAAACAACCTACCTCTTTGGGACTGGGGATATATCCTGCATATGCTAATACAAAGTTGCAGAACTTGTTAAAGTCTTCAACAGTCCTCTTTCTCCTCTCTGGAGGCTGAAGGTAGAAATTACATTAAACTTTAAGGCAAAGTAAACATATGTCAAGCTCTTGCCAGTGCACTGACACTCAAAAGGGGTTATATGAAGAACGAGATTTCTACACCGGAAGTGTACTCACCAGAGGCTCAGTTTTGCACTTCAATAACGAATCTGTGCAGGGGAGGGAAAAGATTGTAAGTTTCCACAAAATAATGTATATTTTACATAAAAAAAAATTGCAATTTCTTTACAAACTAGATGTGTTACGGTAGGTGATTATTAGCGGGTAACGTTGTTACTCACGCCGTAGTTGAAAATAGCTATCGTTACTACAAGACCACTGACTTGCCAAGAATGGCTTATTGTAATGTTTTTTCTTGTGTCTAGTGTAAACGTAAAAGCCCATGTCACCAACATTAGCAATACACCAGCAAGTTACGAAAGTGGTAAAAGTATTCTAAACATTAACAACCAATTGAATCGGACTAACTAGCTTAGCTACTACACAAGAGGACAATACAAATCCCTCCAGCGGCTATTATTAACGTTAGCATACGCGTTTATCGTAAACTCTGTTGCAAAGCGTAGCTAGCCAGTTAGCAAACTACTACGTCATCAAGTAGTACAATAGTTGTAGGTTTCAGCGGATAGGTTTTCTTAGCTACAGTACAGGACCTAGCTAGCACTAACTAGGGTTGTCCGAATAATGGCGCACAAACAATGATTTTCCAGTATTCCGGCCCTACTGTAGCTAGCAAGCTCGACGCCAACAATCAAATCCATTCTGTGCAGAAAAGTTTGACATTTAGCTCTAGCTGGACTTGTGCTTATTCGTTTATTATCAGAAGTTCAAGGTAACTAGGCTATCCATGTAAAGCAGAACTGCAAACCCAACGCAACGTGAATTATTTCTATTACGTAAAAGTAGCATTAGCTAGCAAGCCCAATACAGATATTAATCTTTTCACTACAGACGTTTATAATCTGTCAAAGATTCGCTTTTTATATTGCAAGGCAGACGTTTGGCCACTATCAATTAGTTGATACTTAAGTAGAAGCGTGGGACTTATCACCATTAACGTTAGTACTAGAGCTAGTAGCTAGTAACCTAGTTCGCATTTTATATCTTGTCAGATACTGTACAGTACAGCGTCGTTAACGCTTTACTAGTTCATTAATAAATGTGGTCCCGCATACTGCTGTTCTGTACTGGAGAAATAAAATAAAAAATTCCAGACACAAACAAGGTTAACGTTGTTTGCGTTGTAAGCTACGTTATTATTCCCCCGCCGTCATGCGTTTTAACTTGCTAACCTAGCTAGTCTAGCGCGGTAGTTGCCGCAATGAGGTGCTACTGCTATCAGATAGCATAACCAACTAACTTCAATGCTGCGATATAGCCTCTACATTAGCTACTGTTTAGCAAGCCTAGCATCAATACTAGCACAAACCCCAGTCGACAACTTATCATCGACAGATCAGATTTCTAAAACTCGACGAAGATCACATTTTATGAAACAAATCCTATTTAACAATGGATTAAAATGACACCTTCATAACTAGCCTAGTTGACAAACAAATGTAGCTATCCATCTAGGCAGTGTCTACATACCTTGATGCTCAGACATTATTTCAAGCATTGTCGCCTCAGCAACAAGGCCTTGTGGCTAGTAGCCTAAGTAGCTACCATCCGCCGCAGACTGCTCTTCCACCCGGCTTGACTGCTACTCTGAACAGCACCAGCCGTGGACGAAGGACTCTAAACAACTCTTCAAATAAGAATTCAGTCCGAGAAACAATATATTTTCCGTGTGTTGTTTCTCCTGGTTGTGCGTCCCAGTTGCTGCAAGATAGCCGTTGACGTTGTGGCAATCTGAGTCGAGGACAAGATTAGCTGGCTAGCGAGCTAATTTCTTCGTCACAGCAGCTATTGCATAAATAATCCTGCAATTAAACTAGTTTGGTAGTAAAAGTAAGAAGCGTAGTATGCCGAGCAGAACTACAATCCGTAGATTTTTTAAAGTTGCGTCAAATAGTGTTGGATCGACGAATTAGCCGAAGTTGAACATTTTTCCCCACAACAGAGCCAACAACCGAGTAGAGTTGGACTAAAAATACGTCTCAGTGTCGTCCCTTGCGCGCCCTCACTCAAGCCATCAGGATGTCAACTGATTGCAGAACCCCTTGTGGTTGCCACAACGCAATGACAGTAACTTGAGCTCTTCTGGGTATTGTAGTTTAATCAGGGGCTTTTATCTAGTCGGATCCACCGTGATAAACTACATTACCTATGTAAAGAGCTATTCAACTACACGGGATATGTAGTTTTAATTTCCGCATCCGAACATAAAATTAGCTAGTGCTAGCCACCTAGCTTGAAAACAAAACACAAAATCTGAATTTGGCAATCCATGGAAACCCTAATTTTGATCACTCATAACTCCAACATAAACTTTGTTGGATACTATTGTAACGTTTCTTTTTAAGTTGTCGGGTTTAATGGTGTACAATTTTGGTTGGATTTCCGAAATGAAGAGACTAACAAACTGCACGCGGTTGCAGTAGTATTGGTAAAGTTAGCTTGAGATTTTGAGTTCATCTTTTTAGAATCCATCATGTTGCTAGAATCATTGCAAGGAGCCGAGGCAGGAGGATTGATTATTATAAAAGGTACACTATTCATGTCAATTTGCTTCATAGTTGTCTAAGATGCCAGCTATGTAATACATGATGTATTTGTGTCTGCATCTCTTACTGCATTACTACAAGTTATTTTCGTTATCGCCAACATCTTCTTTTGATTTGATGGCAGATTTCAACCAGCGTTTAAAAGGTGGGCAACAGCATCATGCGTTGAAACTGATGTCATTTGTGAAATAACTGTTTATTGTATCTTTTCCCATTTACAGATTCGGTGAATTACTCTGGTCGACATCTCCTCAAAAGCTACATTAATGCAGCACTGAATAGGTAATGTGTTGTCGTCAGTAGATATCTAATTCGAATATAGAAGTTAAGAACCATGCCATGCTTAAAGCACAAATCAAAAATAAAACATCATTCTATTTAGGGAGGAAGTTGTCCACGTGCTGGGTTTCGAGGTCAATGAGCAGGAACTCAAAGATGGATTGGACAGATCATCCATTCAAAGGTGACTTTGACACACATTTAGTCTGATACTACTAAAACAATACATTGGGGCAGTTGATCATTTTTTATTTGTTTGTCATTGTAAATGTAGGGTACACTTTCATGATGCATATACTGACCCCCTCGGCTGGACCGAAAACCCACGTTTCACCATCCACCAGTTTACCACAGACGATATCAGCACTTGTCTTAAGCAAACACCCAATAACAAAGGATTGACACTCGTCATTGACTCTTTGACGTGGATTTTGAGGCATCTAAATCCCACTGTCATCTGTCAGACTCTCCATCAACTTAAGAAAGGTTTGTTCGTGACGGATTGAAGATCACCTGCTGCAGCACTAACTTGATTAAGAAGATTCACCTGCTGTTTATGTGCTGTAGTAGACAATCACATTCCAGTTTGTTACACATCGATGCCTGTGACATCAGTGCCATTAAAACGCTACAATGTTTAACAATTTCATTGTATTTTTACTGTTTGTGTCCTTAGGTGGAGCTGTGAGAACTATCATTGGCCTGCTGCATGCAGACCTGCACCAGCATGGCACTGTGGGAAGTGTATGCCACTTGGCTACCTCAGTCATCACAGTAGCACCTGGGCCCAGGGATCAGGGGACTGTTGCTAAAATAACAAGACGCTCAAAATCTGGAAAGATTTTGCAAGCTGTAAGGGTTTCTGATTGACACATAGATCTTACATGTATTAATATACTATTGTCAATGATAATAGGGGGTCCGATGGCAGAGCAGTTAGGGAGTCGGGTATTAATCAGAAGGTTGCCGGTTCGATTCCCGGCATGTAAAATGATGAGTCCTTGGGCAAGGCATTTCACCCTACTTGCCTCGGGGACAATGTCCCTGTACTTACTATAAGTCGCTCTGGATATGAGCGTCTGCTAAATGACTAAATGTAAATGTACCAGTTGTCTGCCTATAGGAGGAAATCTTTAGCATCAAAGAAGACTTTACAGTCACAATACATGGCAAGCCCAGCCCTTCAGGAACCACACAGATGGACACAGTGGAATCTGAGGTATGACAGCTGTTTTTTGTCTAGGCATTGCAATTCCATTACTCGTAATGAGAAAAGTATAACCGTGGGGATTTCCTTTGTTGCATCCATAGACAGATCCAACAGCCAACTTGACTTTCAACCTCCGTCTGTCTGAGACGGAGCGCCAAGCGAAAGAAAAACTGTCGCTCCCCTTTGTTTTCAGTAAAGACAAGTGAGATTAATTTATTTATATATATATATATATATATATAGGTGGCTTCCTACTGTACCTTAAATATTTTTAATAATTGTAAAAGTTTTGTCTTAATTGTTATTCCCCCTCTCTCCTCTACTCCCAGGAAGTCGGCTCTGCTCCATTCCGGCCCTGGCTCAGGGCGCATCGTGTACGAGCCTGACGCCAACGATGACTTTGACCAGGAGGATCCTGATGACGACCTGGATGTATAGGCCAGGAAACCCCACTAAAGCCTAGAGTCTTTTCTTCACACAGCTAATGGGACCTCAGAAATGTGACATTCTGGAGAACCCTGAATCACAGACCAGAGGCTAGGCAGAAAATGTTGGCATTTACATAAAATATGTTCGTGTCTATGAATTCAGAATGCAAGAGCACTGCTAGCGTTGGAAAAAGAAAAGCAAACTGCAGTTGGAGTGCTTTATTATTTATTTATTTTTACCACATTTGATAAGCAGGCCTACACTCAATGCCTAAAGATATGATGAACCTATGATGTTCAGAGTCAAAGAAAATAGGTAGGCGCTGTCAATGCAAATGGTTGTATACCTTGGCGGAATGAAAGCTTGTCATAAGATCTGCCTCCTGATAATCAAGAGCAGCTGAAGGCTGAACACGATGAGCCTTTATTCAAATAAAACACTGTTTTGTTTGACACCTTGTGGATGTTGCATATATATATATATATATATATATATTTAGCCTATGAATTCTCACACAATTTGCAATTTCTAAATCAGACAGATGTTTGTGCAGTTTCTGTCAGCAACCACTGGAGTGAGTCATGAGTATTTCATTGGATGTTTCATTCTTGTCTTTATGACCTGGATACATTTGCATTCATGCTTCATTTATGTTTTCATGAACACGATGAATTGAGCGGCGGTCAATTTCTGTAATCTAATCTGAAACGCCATGATCCGAATTTTCCAATGTCATCAGAGACCCTTAAGGGTATCAGTCTTGTGTCCCAACAAAGGCAGAAAGCATAAGTGTTTACAAATCAATGAGTGAAAACTTGCCTGAAACCACTTGTAAGTTTTAGAACACACTGAACGGCTCATAAAACGAGGCGAATATGTAGATAAGAGCAATAAAGCGAATCGTTAAATCAGAGACTTGCTCGTCAACTATGAACGTTATAATATTTTAGCTCTCTCGTATAGACTTTTTATTTGAATTAATATTAAATATATATTTACTGTGCTCGTCCACTTTAGTTTATTTGCCTTCCACGGGAGCGTGCTGCGCGCAACCACCAGGTTCGAATCGGGTTGAGGCAAGAAGCCGCGGAAGTGACGGAAAGGCGGTGATGGCGGCTCGCTGTTCTATTCCGGATTTGCTGTGAACTACAAAGAGTTTTAACGTGGACTGTTTGACTTTAAGTGTTTCACAGTAGATGCTCTGAATTGACAAGACACAAAGAGAAGAAGACCGTATAGTGACGTGACGCCGGGAAACACGAAAGTTTTGGGCAATTTTTCTTAAAGGTTCAAGGTGGTCAACATATTAGCTAGCGAGCTGCGTGGTGGACTCCTACTAGTAATACTAGCAGTCGTCGTGCAGGAATACCCACGTTTAGCGTTAGATGTTTCGTTTTTTTATATTTGAACAAATAGTCAACTTTACAACCACGATGCGTTTTTATCTATGAGTTTGTGTAGCAAGCGTGCAGAGGTAGCCACTCGCATGTTTGCTTCGTCTCGACTAAATTAGATGTATTCGATTCTTTGATAGGAAAGCGAAAGAGGAAAAAATTGACATTATTTAACGGCTTGAATCACATTGGCCAATTTGGCTGTCAGGACTAGTCTGTCATTTCGGCATAGCATTGTTCCTGAGTCTGGATACTTGAGTGGTCGTCGTAATGCTGAAGACCCGACAGTGTCTACTTGGCATCCGCACTTTACTTGGAGTATCGTCCAGAATATGGGGCTTCATCTTGTATATTCTCAGGAAGCACCTTCGTACGGTGAGAATTATCCTTGAATGACACCTAGCAGTTTGTAACACCTTTGTATTGTATTCATCTTGTGAATTTATTTGTGATCTTTTCTGCTTGTAAAAAAAACACAAAAAAAACGACAAAACCAATCATCCTAGTAGCCACGTGGTCAATTACTTTTAAGTTTTGGTGTCACATATGGTCTAGAGGAAAAACTGATTTGACTGACAATCAGACCGTCGGACTCGGATTGTGGTTGCCTACTCTTTTTGGGAAGCCTTACAGGGCACTGCAGGAACAATACCCACTGTTTCTTAACGTGTTATGTGTTGTGAGCAGGGATGGCGAGTTGGCGACTAAATAGTTGCACATCTAAGTAGTTGTTCAAATCATACGTTCTGCATAAGACACCCACATATCTTAGTAACATCTCACATCTTAGTAAGGCTACACACACCCATTCCACAGGTGCACACAAATTGAATTTGGACTCATGTTGTCAGTGGTGGTTTCTGTACTTCATTTTGTAGTAAGCAGGGGTAAAATGGGAAGTTTTTAAAGAAAAAATATGACGTTTGAGGGATTACCATTCCACAGAGAATGCCCTGTATCCAGCTCACCCTCACACACGCTCATAAACTAGTACCTTGGCTCACAAACACACACTGCCCCGCACATGAGCTAGCTCAAGTGTTTAAAGTTTTACAGCATTGCTTAATACTGGTTCAGTGCTAATGATTTAGGTGCCTTGAGGCCTAGGTCTATTCATTGGAATGTCAGGTTTGTCAATAGAAGGCAGGCTGACTCGGTTGGACTCAATTGGACATAAGTTGTCCAATTGAGGAATACAGCCGTATGTGACAATAGACTATATAGGAACCCCACTTTCTAATGTGACATGCTGCTTTCAGTACTGCTGTCAGTCGTGAATTGTCTTAGATGGGAACAAGAAACTCTCACATATGCTGCAAGTTCTTACCAACCTATGCAGCCGCTTGTAAACATATGGTAAGCTCGTTGCATCATAATCTTCGCGACAACGATGCATAATCTCCCAGGACACAACTGACAGCCTGGACGAAGAGGAGAGGAGGGTAGCAGGTGAACTTAGGTGCACACACTACAACTAGGGCTGTTTCTTCCTCTGCCTCCCTTGTCCCCACCACCTGTTTTCATTCCAGCAGCCATTTCTAAACTGCCTTTTCCCGGGCCCACTCTGCCTAGCCAGAGAGGGGGCTTGGAGGGGAGGCCCTGTTGGAAGGGTTGGGACAAAACAACCCTGGCCAGGAGACGTCAAAGTCACCCTGCTGCGAGTGTCCCTTTTCACTAGGCCCCTATTCCATTGACACTGGCAGACAGCTGGGTGTCCTATAAATAGCCCTTAGGAAGAACAGAGCTTGAGGACAGTACAGCAGAAGTGTCCACCCTGTAGTGTCAAGTGCCCCAGAGAAAAGAAGGAAAGCTTAGGAGCAGTGGATGGATGTCAATAGTCTGGACTAGGGAAAAGTTGCATGTGTACAGTACAGCAAACACGGAAAGGTCATCCCATGGCATATTCTTTTGGAAGAGTTTAAAAAAGTTTATTTTTTATTTTTTAAGTCAGACCCTGTGCAACATCGCGATATCGCCAAGGTTACTGGGACATACCCATTCCCCAAGTCATCACTTTTTCCAGTTATGCATTCCATATAGGGAGCTGTGAATGGATTGAGTTGGGGGCTTTCAGACCTCATTGCACCTAAGCCTATATGGCATTGTACCATGAAATGTCCTTTTTTTGGAAGGACAACTTTCAAACTGTAACATGAAGTGTATGGTTTTATCTACTGTACTTTGTATTCATCTTATAAACTCTCAAGTGACACCCACTCCACCTGACCTTTCAATGCCTGTCATTTCCTCTCTCAGATAATCCAGTACCAGACGGTGCGGTACGACACTTTACCCCTGTCCCCCATCTCCAGAAACAGACTCGGTGAGTACTGTTCTGTCACTCCGTGTCACCTCCCTTGAACCCCCTTCGCCAGGAAATGTGTGCACATACACACAGACAGCCCCTGGAAAAATGCCTCTAACCTTTTAAACCTCAACCACCTCCAGCTGTCAGCCTGTGAAGACTTTTTGCATATTTAATGTGCATTCATTTTTGACAGACCAGATATATATATGGATGATGGAGGATATAGAAAGGCATAAGTGTGTGTTTTCAGTGCATGTATTGAGAGGTCTATTGTTACAGTACAGAACACATTAAAATATTTAAATAGACCTGGAATTAACTTGTGATATTTTTATTTATTTTTTTCATCTTGAAGGGGAAAGTATATTATTGCTTCTTTAATCTGAGAGACTTTCCCTTAATTAAAATAATGTTTTTTAATCAGCAATTGGCTGGTCGCCAAATCTGTTAGCGGTACGGTATTTCACGTCTTCTGTTGTTAAAGCTTGTTGAGGCATGTGATCGAACCTGTTGCAAGGGAGGTTATAATGCTACAGGCTAGAATGCAATCAAGACTGTTTTGACTGTATCCTGCACAACCAAGATGAGAGTTTAATATTTGATTGTCTTAAGTGCTTTTGATATGAGTGCTGATGACAGTAGTCTAGGCCAAGATTCCATACGAGACTGGCAAGACCAGTTTAGAAAGTATTATGTGGTCGATAAATGTAATAGTTGTGTTGCTCTCATTTTGTTTGTGTGGCCTCTTCACATTCTCTCCAGATGCTGTGAAGAGGAAGATTCTGGTGCTGGATCTGGACGAGACGTTGATCCACTCTCACCACGATGGGGTCCTCAGACCTACTGTGAGACCAGGCACACCGCCAGACTTCATCCTCAAGGTACACACACACACACATACAATGGCACAAGGATCTGTAGGTATTTATTTCTCTCCTAAAAATCTTTATTTCTCCATATGATTTGCAGGTAGTCATTGACAAGCATCCAGTCCGATTCTTCGTACACAAAAGACCGCACGTCGACTTCTTTTTAGAAGTGGTAATTTCTAAATTCCTTTGCCCTCTCTTGTAGTTAACTTATTAACTCATAGGAGCTCTTAGGTTAAGTCAGACATTCTCTTTGCTAAGAATAAACTTAACTGAATATAATTGGTTTTCCAACCAAATTCTATAAGATATTGTTGACCCTCCTGTGTTCCTCCATCTGTGAAACTTGGTACCTCCAGGTTAGCCAGTGGTACGAGCTGGTGGTGTTCACTGCCAGTATGGAGATCTATGGCTCGGCTGTGGCAGACAAACTGGACAACAATAGGAACATCCTGAAGCGCAGATACTATAGACAGGTAAGACGGCCCTCCTTTTCCCTATGGAGAAACCGCTGTTCCGGAGCGTTCTCCTCATCTTTTGTGTTAAAAAAGCTAAATTAGCACTGGTGACCTTGTGGATAATGGACAGCGGAGCGTCGGTCTGGGTCTTTCAGGTGTGGAGGCTGCTGCTGCTGTTGGGATGAATCATACTGCAATATAACAACATACTGAGTCACCTTTCTTCGTTTCTTATAGCATTGCACACTGGATTTAGGCAGTTACATTAAAGACTTATCCGTCGTACATGAAGACCTGGCCAGTATTGTTATCCTGGATAACTCACCTGGTGCCTACCGGAGCCATCCAGGTGAGATGACCCCCCGAAACATGCACACGCAGTGCACCTGGTTGGTATATAACATTAAAGTCCATACAGTTAATGGAACAGCAATCAAACCGGTGTAAGTTGGCGAGGGGAGTGAAACAGCTTTCTTATGTCTATACATTCATTTTGTGTGTAAACAATCTACACCCTTTAGTTCAAACAGACTACTGCCAGCCTATGTAGAAGGCGGGTAGCCTTGTGAGAGCTTGTGAGGACGGGGTAATCAAAATGTTACCACTCGCTTCCAAACAACACAAAGATTGTATTGTACATAAAAGAATAGCACATTAGATCACTTGTTGCATAAGAGATCACTTTACATCCTGAATATCACATAAGTCGTGTTTTTTTTAATGGCTTTGTCTTTGTGTTTTTGCTTGCTTGTTTTATAGACAATGCAATACCCATAAAGTCATGGTTCAGCGACCCTAGTGACACTGCACTTCTTAACTTGCTGCCTATGCTCGATGCACTAAGGTAAGCCACTCCAAGTTACTGTCACACCAAAGCATGACGTTTCTTTGGATGATGGTTTAATCTGTCCATCGGGTCATGTTGACAGTGCATACTCTATGTACTTATTTTTTGTATTGAGTCTTTCAACGTGTCTAACAATGCAATTTCCCCCTGGGGAAAATTACTTTTTTGCTCCATAACTTCCCTATCACGCTTTACCACTCTTTCCCTTTCTAACTCTTGTCACTCTTCTTCTCTTGTTCAGGTTTACCGCTGACATCCGCTCCGTCCTCAGTCGAAACCTCCACCAGCACCGGCTCTGGTGATTGGCTAGATTCCGAATTTGAGGATGGGGGAGGGGCTTATCGATTGGCCCTTTTTTTTTCTTTTTTTAATCCTTCCTCCCCTTCCTCATGGGCATCTGTCTCTCTCTCTCTCTGTAAGTCCCTCTCCGGAGGGACACCTGAGAGAGGGGCAGCGGTGGGACAACAAAACAGGACTGCCCCAGGAAATGACTGGGGAAGGGGGGAAGCAAGCTTTGTCCTCCTTCGTGATTTAAACTTTTTTTCTTCTTCAAACACAATGGATGGTCTCTGCCTTACAGCTCCTGACACTGACCTAGAGCGCCCGGGGCTGCGTCCGTGTCCATGAGTCTGTGAGCGAGGAGTATGCACGTGTTCGTTGGGTCTTTTTAAACTTTTTGACATTAAGAGAAAATCCTGAGAAGGGACAGCAAAGCAATGAAGACAAGTTTCCATCATTAATCCTTACGTTTTACTACCCTCGACACTGCACTTCAATGGAGACTGCAAGCTATTCTCTTATTAGATAACTTGATACCAGACTGAACCTCACTTGACATAGCCACGAGCAGCTAAAGCAAAATATGAGTGAGGGTGTGATTGGTTTTCAATCCCAGGCCTGTTTTAGGACCTGTGTTTGTACATTGTACTTTGGTTAATTGTATGCAACAAGGATTTGCTGGCTAAATACCTAACACAAAACATCTCTGAATTAGGTCAAAAGCAGGTCAGACTTTTTCTTCATAAAATGAAAATCATCCATAACCAACCATCTCATTTTCCCCCCCTCAAACTCCTCATGGTACACAATAATACAAAGACATGAAACAGAACTTGGAACAGTTGTGAAAGGAAATAATCGTTCAAGACTTATGGGCTTTGAACCTGCCCTCCTTGAATTACTGCTATGATGTAGGTACAATCCTATGACCTAGTTTTGCTTTCCCTTTCTACCAATTGATACCATCCTGCTTTTGAAAGATAAGGACTTGCACTTAATTTCTTATCATTTTGTGGATGGTTTTGTATTTGATGCAAAACAAGCATCAATTATTCAGATCTGCTACCCTTACTGGTTTCACTGTCTGACCAACATCTATTAAATGGCATTTGAACCATTTCTGTCTTGTCCAGGGCTCAAAACAGCTTATCGGGTCAGTCTCCAGATCTGTGTTTCTAATAAAACACTTGTCAGTATCTACCAGTCTCCTGCTGTTTTCCGTCTCTACGGTACTCAGTCATGCCCATTGCTCACATCATCAAATGTGAAGATATTAATATGGTGTGACAACTGTATCGAAAATCAGACCGTGTTTCACATTACCATTTTTTCACATTAATGTGAAACAAAAAATGATGCCGTGCATTGCCGTGCGGTGATAATGGCAATTTTATTCAAACACTGAGTGAAACCCAGGCAATGCAGCAGAATGCATGTGGTGAAATCTGGAGATAAATAGCAAATGACCACTGTTGTATGACCGTCCACGCACACTGCCTATGAACATAATGTAGTTTATTTGAAAACAGGATTCAGATTTGTCTGTTAGTAGCCTACGAATACAGAACATTTTTAGAAATCAAGAAACCATTTCCCATGACACGTCGAACTAACTTCTGATATTACGACACTCTTGCAACTAACATCACATCAACTCTCAACTGCAGCAGCGTACGGGTCATATGACGAGGACACATACCGTACCACAACCTATGAGGTGGAATTATTTCGCATAAAAAGTGTCTGCGTTAAAAATAAAGTAGTTCCATAAACACTTTTCCAACTAAAAAGACATTTAGCTGTAAAATACAATGGGAAAGTATGTATTCTATAACAACAATTGTGTTTCCGTTAATACATCCCGATTAGTGAATGGAGCGCAAATGCTTTGTGAATTAAACGCAGCGATATTACGTACGTCAGACGTTGTTATTGTATCCCTCCGCCGCATTCGCACTGAAAAATAACAGAGCCCGCAGCCGCCAAACAAGCTAGCAAACGACTGTCGTGTTGTCATCTCTGTCGGACTGGGGTGTTACAAATTGAGAAATCTCGACCAGACATCAAATATCAACCTACTAACAGCCTGTCATTTCTTTGACAATGAAGTTCCAGTACAAAGAGGAGCATCCATTTGAAAAGAGACGGTCTGAGGGCGAGAAAATTAGGAAGAAGTATCCTGACAGGGTCCCTGTAAGTCGCTCTTTTTTGGTGACACAATACTAGAGTAGCTCTACTGTATTGTAGCTAGCTACCTAAGCTAGGTGTAGTTCCTAGCTAGGTAGCTTCATAGTGTTAGGATCGTTGTGTAATCGTATTCTTGCTTGTCTTGTCAGTGTAAGGGAAATAATTATTTTAATTTGATTGTTAGCCTAACTACATTGTATGTTCGATGGCTATGACTAAACACTCAGCTGAGATAGCAAACACGAGTGGCATTTCATTATCATGGCGGCCAGTTGTCTCCGAGGCCCAGCTATCAGCTGTAAACAGGAACTGATACAGCGTTTGAAAAAAACTAACTGATCAGATAAATACATTGAGTGATGGGATAACAATTGTGCCAAACAAAATACTGAGTTCAACAATCTAGTGTTAGGCAAAGGTGGACGGGATGGCTCAGAAGGTAGATTAACAAACTGGATTTGAGCTACTACAGTCGCTAAGCTAGCCAAGCAGCCAGCTGTCGTGTCGATTTCCTTGAAGTAGCCTAAATCATATGCAGGCCCAAAAGTCTTAAACAAAAGGAATAATTCGAAAAGAGATTCGACTGTGCGGAAACATTCCAAATGCTTGAGCCTTAAATAGTGTTGTCAAGTACATGTAGCCCATTTAGCTATCTATTTGTTTACGCACAGACTTATGTATTTAGCCTAGATGGATTGTTTACACCGCCCTGCAATAGATCCCCTCCCCCTTCCACTTTAAAGTTAGAATATCTAATTTATGCTACTTTCTTAATTTAAATAGGTGGTTGAACCAACCTTTTTATGACGTTTTGTACGTCGTTTTGTAGACTCTGTAAACAATAGGTATCTGACTGAATCCAAAAACGTGTTATGTTGCAACAAGCATAACTACAGAAATAGATTCAGAAGCCCAAGCCTACATAACGTCAAACGTAAACACAAGGCCTTGACTAGAGCACATTGTTCATATTTACTTTTAGCCTTTCTTCATCCTTAAACAGTTTGTCTTTGATAACATTGGTCTTGGTAATGTATACATTAATTGGGACATTATTTGTTTAGTCTTTGTAGAATTTGTACTAACAGGCCCCCCTCATGAGTTGGTATGTGCTGAATATATGGTTAGTGAATAAATAAGTACTATTTAGCAGTTGCAAGAATAATCTGAATAGATATATGTTATTGTTGTTGTTGTTGTTATGATGTGTATATATACACATACTTTTTTGCTTCTTTACGCCTAGGTAATTGTGGAAAAGGCTCCCAAAGCAAGAATAGGAGATCTGGACAAGAAGAAATACCTTGTTCCTTCCGACCTGACAGGTATTACAAAAACAAGGGTTTCTCAAGTTAAAAATGACTAAATCACAGTCTATTGTTTCAATAAAATACTGTTTGTCTTTATATAGTTGGCCAGTTTTACTTCCTCATCCGGAAACGAATCCACCTGCGAGCTGAGGATGCCCTCTTTTTCTTTGTTAACAACGTAATTCCCCCCACCTCCGCAACTATGGGACTGTTATACCAAGTAAGACTCACTCACTTATAGTTTTATACATTTACGTTTTTTATTAATTTAGCAGACGTTCATAAGTGGGCGCTCGTTTCTTTGCCTTGTTTCAATACCAAACCAATTTTTTTTTTTATCCTTGTCTTTTTTCCAGGAGCACCACGAAGAAGATTTCTTCCTCTATATTGCCTACAGTGATGAGAGCGTCTATGGGGACAGCCAATTAGAAATCTAAACACCCTTCCCACCCAAACCCCCTTTCACACCCAAATCCTCCACCCTGTCTCCATCTAAATACTTAATCCAGCTCAGCAGCCTAGAGTTCCCAGAGCAAATATATCAGATGCACTTTTACACCCCCTCCCTACCTCTTTATTAGTATTCTACAGTCTGAATTTTATCTTCCTACAGGATTCTTCTGCAAGGACTTGAAGTTGATTGGTCAAGTGGTCAGTTTTGGTAGCGCTTTGATTATGCATTTTCTGATGTCACATTAAACGTGGTTTGAACTGGGCCATTAATAATTGCCATTCTAAAGATATGGGAAAAAGGTAGTTTGTATGTTATGTAAGAGGTTAAATTCCAGTTGGCAAAGTAATATATAATTTTCATTGATGTGTTGAAATGGTAATGTTTGACTGGAATGGAATAGAATTCAGACTGAACAATCATTTCCCCCTCTGGCTCTGCTTTCAATGGTAAAATCTATTATTTAGATTGATTGCTATTATGATTATGGTTGTTGTTAATGTACTTGATTTTTAGATGGCCTAATTTCTAAGGTATTGTAACACTCAGTGCAACTTTCCTTTTTTAAGTTTTTGTTTTTTTAAAGATGTGAACTCAGTATAGCTGCGTTACTGGCGCTCTCCACTTATGACCATACATGATAAAAATGTGATAAACCCAAATTGGTTCTCTGTCTCTTTTGTGTTAGACGCTACTATCATACTTTATCCATGAACAGCCCAACTGTCCACCATGAAAACATTCTGGCACTACACAGAATTATATTTAAATGTATATGTATTCATTTAGCAGACACTTTTATCCAAAGCAACTTACAAGAAAGAGCTTTACAAAAAGTGCATAGGTCAATGATCAAAAACAACGAGTTCATCATTTGGCATGTAGCCAAAACATGAAGCATACATTGTGAAAAGCAAATAAGTGCCAATGGGTAGAACTAGGAGAGCATGAAGTTAAACAAATTACATTTAAACAACAATCCTCAAAAGTGCTAAGAGTGTACCTGGAGGAAAGCAAGCAACAATGATATAATTCACAGCGAGTACAATTAATTAAATCAGTTACAACTAACCAACAAGTGCAACAAGTCCCTCAATAAGTGTCATTTATTGTCTCAGTGTCAAATCTTGAGTACCGTTGTACTCCCGGAACAAGTGAGTGTTTAGCCTTTTCTTGAAGGTGGAGAGACAATATCTCTGATGGAAGTGGAGAAATGATTATACCATTGGGGGCCAGACAGGAGAAGAGCTTGGGTTGAGAGCAGGCGCTCTTGAGAGATGGGACCACCAGACGGTTGTCAGAAGAAGATCGTAGATGGCGGGTGGGGGTGTAAGGCTGGACGAGAGACTGGATGTAGTCAGATGCAGTCCCGTTCACCGCTTGGAAAGTCAGTACCAGGGTCTTGCATCTGATGCAGGCCGTGATGGGTAGCCAGGGAGGGAGATGACGAGCGGGGTAACTAAAGCGTCTGGGTAGGTTAAAGATAATGCAGGCTGCTGCATTCTGAATCCTCTGGAGAGGGCAGGTTGCGCATGCTGGGAGACCAGCGAGAAGCGAATTGCAGTAGTCCAACTTGGAGAGGACAAGTGCTTGGACTAGCAGCTGGGTGTAATGCTCAGACAGGTATCTCCTGATCTTCCGGACGTTGTAGAGGGTGAATCTACACGCCCGGAAGACTGCACCAATGTGGGCCATGCGGGTAACCCCAAGGTTCCTGGCAGAGGATGAAGGGGTCAACGTCGCAGACCCTTCGAAGTTCTGTTTTGGCGAGGTTCAGCAGGAGGTGGTGCTTGGTCATCCAGGCGGAGATGTCTGTGAGGCAGGCCTCAATTGTAGCTGAGATCCCCTGATCAGTCGGGGGGGGGACAACAGGTACACCTGCGTGTCGTCAGCTTAGCAGTATCGGAGAAGCCATGGGAGGTGATGATCGGTCCAAGTGAGGTGGTGTACAGGGAGAAGAGGAAGGGTCCAAGGGCAGAGCCCTGTGGGACACCAGTGAAGAGCTGGCGGGGTCCTGACATTTTACCTCCCAAGGAGACCTGGTAGGATCTTCCCGACAGGTAGGATGAGATCCACTGAAGTGCAGTACCAGAGATGCCCATCTCAGAAAGTCTAGTGAGCAGGATCTAGTGGTTGACCGTGGATCTGTCTGCAGGCCATTTATAATATGTTACATGGTTTAGTTTTACCCAACATCCTTTTTCTGTATTCTTTATTTGTGACATTTCTCATCTTCACTACTAGTAGATTGTTTCTGTACTAGACGTTCATGGCCATGTTAATTGTATAACTGGTGGAAGGTGGGTCTGTATAGGCCATTTATTATATCGGACCCATTTCAAAGCAAAACCGAGATGTAAGCCTGAACTAGCTGTTGAAGCTAAGTTTATTACACTATTCGCAGATCAATGAGAACTTTGTTTTCCAACACTAGACATTTTGCATAGTTTTAACTGTAGACCTTGATTCTAGGAATACACAGTTAGTAGAACTGACCTATTATTAGGATTTCAATCGCAGACAAACAGGAAATGCCGTATGAACCGGAAATACAACTTTATTCGAAGCAATATTATGAAAAATAGCTTAGCAGCACGAATCCTCTGCCGCTATAAAACAGTTTTTGTAGTGTTCACGTAAAATATACACACATCAACATTATCTCCAAACGGAGATGCGACTTTTCTTCTGAAAGACTGACAAAGAAACAAAAGTAAGTTATCTGTTTACGACTTGCCGCCTGCTCAAACCAACTGCTGAGCAGCTAAGTGCTACTAGTAACTAGTTAGCCTAGCAAAATCCCTTTGCACGATTTGGGTCCTAATCATTCATGTTTTGCACGTTACCCATATCCTGGCAAGTATTTACACAGTAAACCAAATAAAATGCCCAAAACTAGGCATTTTCAGACTACCAATTAGCACCAGGGCATGTGAGCGTTGTTGCACACAGCTGTTGCCGTCACTGTCACTGCACAAACGTTGTCAAACAGGAAAGCAAGCTACCCTATCGCTAGCATAGTCATACTGTACACGCTTGTCATAACAAATTCTCAAATGTTGAGAATTGTCATATTTAGATGTTGTTAAGTAATAATTAAAAATGTTTATATTATACAGGGAATCTGGGTTAGGGTTACTGTAGATATAATAACAACATTTTTGTGAACCTTGTCTATAAATACATTTATCTTGTTCGATCTTGCAGCTGGCCCCACCCCTGCCTGTCACTATGCCTGCTTTGTTGGAGAGACCCAAGCTGTCCAACGCAATGGCCCGAGCCCTCCACAAGCACATAATGAGAGAAAGAGAGCGCAAAAGACAAGGTGACATATATGCTGGTGCATCTGGCAACATTTGATTGATATGTCATTGTACTTGGAACACAAGAGCCATTTGATTAGAATCAAGCTGTCATGCTCTTCAATCACAAAGTCTGTCCTATTTTGGCCTCAAATTTCAGAGGAGGAGGAGGTTGATAAGATGATGGAACAGAAGATGAAGGAGGAGGAAGAGAGGAAGAGAACAAAAGAGATAGAGGAGCGTATGTCTTTGGAAGAGACTAAAGAACAGGTGAGCGCGACACGCCTTTCACTATGGCTCCCTGTCGTCTTAAAAGACAGTTACACCGCACAATGTCTGTATTCATTCAGCAGACCTACTGGTGAGGGTCTCCTGTGAATCGCGTGTGTCATGTTTCCAGGTGATGAAGATGGGGGAGAAGCTGCAGGGTCTGCAGGAGGAGAAACACCAGCTCTTCCTGCAGCTAAAGAAGGTGCTCCACGAGGAGGAGAAGAGGCGCAGGAAGGAGCAAAGGTGAAGTGGCAGAAAAGCTGGGAATTCAGTCGCAAGTGCAGCTTTCCAGGGCTATGGATGTGTTGTTGTATGGAGGAAAATACACGTAGAAGTCTCTCTGTCCGAAATCCGATCAATGGCACCTTTGAATAGCTCGCCATCTCGTTTTCCAGTGATATCACAACGTTGACCTCAGCCAGCTACCAGCCCAGTCTACCCATGCACTCGAGCCAGCATCTGCTCAGCATTCAAGGTGGCACGTGGAAGCAGTCACAAATCATTTTTGAATTCCGCTTCTGCATCAGTACTTAAACATACTACTTCCCCTTGTGTGTATTTTCCTCCAGGAAGTCCAGTGGGTCACAGCAGGGCCGGAGCTCTGTTAGGAGAACGCAGCAAGCAGCTCTTCCCAACGCCGGTCATCCCAGTGAGTGCAGCATACAAATGCCTCTTCTGACCACCAGAGGCCACTATCGCAACACATATCCTCCCCAGCAGCCATTTCTGTAGGCCAGCGTATTGTGTAGCGGTTAGCCATCATTGTATTGTTTTCACCCCCCACACAGGGTCGCCACTACCAGACCCAGCCTGGCTTCAGCGGGGGGTCGGCAGAGCACGGCCAGTTCAGCGGCAGCCAGGGGGTGCATGAGACCTATGGGGTGGCGGCGTCCCAGCACCCCTCCACCTACGCCCCCGTGCCCTCCGCACCCGTCAGCTTCGCCAGCAGCTCCCAGATCCGAGGTGTGTGTGAGCTTTGGAGGGACCGCCCGGTCGCCGTGGGTGGGACTCGGTGAGCCTGTATGGTTTGCAGTAGGGGTTCTTGTCCCCCCTGTCGGTCTCACGTGCGGCTACGGCGTGTCTCCTCTAGGCGCGTCAGCGTTCCAGGCCATGCAGTACCTTCCTCACCAGCAGCAGGGCTTTGCCGTCCATAGTCACTTCACCTCACAGCCAGGTCGGTCTCTCTATCCTCCCTCATTCACTTTTATGTTTCAGCTCTTAAATTAATAAAAAATAAAATAAAAGTTGACGTATTAATTCATTGTTTGGATATTCTTTAGAGGATGTTAAACTACTTTACAAGTGCTGTTTCATGCAAGCTGTCACATGAGAAATGTAGGTACATATCAGTGTATGGGCGGCAGAATTGTTTTATTTCCCCCTCATTATTATTCTCAGGATTCATCCCTGGTGCTGGAATCCCCCTCCAGAAGCAGTTGGAACACGCCAACCAGCAGTCTGGCTTTACCGACACAGTAAGTCCCGTGGTAAACTCCAGGGTGCCTGTTCTGGCCTGTCCTATGCACGATACCTCAGGCCCTGTCCCCCTTGCCCTGTCATTGCCTCCTCATACAAAATCCTCTTGTGTGTTCTAGGGTGCCCTGAGACCCATGCACCCCCAAGCCCTCCATGCCTCTGCCGCAGGTCTGCTTCCCACTCCCTCCATGGCTGTTCAGATCCCCACAGCCAAGGTGAGCCCCCCCCCCCCCCCCCCCCCCCCCCCCCAGCCTGGTTCCCTAGCCTCCATCCTGACTCCCCCCATCGCCACTCCAATATACTTCCCCAAACACACACCTTACACTTCCTTATCCCCGTCACCGCCCCCCCCCCCCCCTGCCACCCCATTCACATTGAAGGCTGTACCGGGTCCTGTCTCCTTTCTGATACAAGCCACATGGGTGCCAGTCTGTAACTAGCTGGTGTCCCGTTCACCTGATCTAGGCAGCATAGCCCTGTTCTCGAAGAGCTACCATCCTGTGGGTTTTCATTGCAACCCTAACCCAGCACACCTGCTTCTAACAATTAGCTGGTTGACGAGCTGAATCATCTTTTGTTTCAACTGGGGCTGGAATGAAAACCTACAAGAAGGCAGGTTCCAGGAGCACGGTTGGGCCCATGTTGAGTCATCAAAAAAATGGTTGCTTTCGATTCATCAAGTTGGATGACTGTAAGCATTCTAGCTTCGCTCATGGACAGAGTTAGCCGGGATCCGCATGCAATAATCAATCTTTGGCTTGGAAAGTGTTGATTGGACGCTTGTTTGTCGATTTGTGTCATCCAGGCTCCTTTCCAAAGCTCGCCCCAGCCTGCTCCTCGCCACGCCTTCCTCCCACACGCCCAGAGTGGACAGAGGTTCTATCATCACAGCAAGTAACCACGGTGACCCCACACTACACTGACTGCCTCCCCCCCCCCCCCCCCCCCCCCCAGAGTTTATGGATGAGAGTTCTTGGCCCTCCCCCACCTCTCTAAATCTTGGATCCTGATGGTTGATTGTAAAAAAGACAGGACCGTGGACTGGTCTTTGCAGTATTACTTTGTACATACCATAAACTGCATATTGTACAGTGTCCTCTGCTCATCCTTTGTTTTCGTCTTTTTTTTACTTTAGTTTTGATGTCTTAGATCAGCGTTTTACTGAACCTGGTTTTGAACAGACTGGGTTGTGCTACCAGTAGGTCTAAATCCTACTTTCCCTGCAGCTCCATAGAACTGGAGCTGGAGTCAGTCAGTAAAGACCCTGTGAAATAGTAATGAGACATTTCCTTTACCCTTGTTCAGAATATATCTGGTTGTAGGCCTTTATGTATGTCCGCCTTACTTTGTGTCGTTGAAATAAAAAATACAAAAACGCACGCACATTTTCTAACAATTTGTGTCGTCTTTAATTTAGGCGGGGAGACATTCTGCACAGTTTGGACTGTTTGTGAACAAAAAAAAGTAATTATACCATCATGACATTTTCTTCTTTACTCGTATGGTGCTTAGTACAGAGTAAATGTGTCACGTTCTAGTCTGTGCCTGTTCCTACAGGTGACCCAGGGTAGTATCTGCTCTGTTGGCAGTCTCTAGTCATAGGGTCCTTCACCAGATGTTTTATAGGTGATAGAAGATAAGGGAACATTGGCCAAGGGACTTAGTCCTCAGGATGAGGAGTCTCCGGTGTTCTACGTGGTCTTTCTCGGAAATTCACGAAATAGAAACTGTATTTTCACTCAGATTTTAGGAAAGAGAAACTGGGGAGAAAGATGACAGGACTGTTCTTCAGTAACACACTCCTTGTGCTGAGAAAGAACGGACCCTGGCCCGTAATCCTGACGTCATTTTAATAGACAAGTTTTTATGTGATATACGTTACACAAAATATAGAACAAGACAGAGGGTGCTTGCTCAGAGGAGAGCGCCGCACAGGATTTGTACAGATCCAAATTAGATGCACAGAACAGACTCGTCATTTTGTGTTATAGGAAATGCAGTCGGTTCTCTGCGCCACATTTCTACGTCAAGATTGAGTAAGTGTGGCACCCACCCCCACCCCATCCCCCCCCCAACAAAACAACATCGCTCAATCTTAAATCTAGAGTTGAAGCCCTTGATAAATCAGGGGAAATATTTTACAAAAACAGTGACATTTTTCCCATCCCTCCCCTAAGAGTAGGTACTGCAGGATGTACCTACTCACTCATAGGCGACCATTTGTTTGTGAGAAACTCCTCTATTTTGCCCTTTTCTCTCCTCATTTGAGTCTGTAGTGACAGACTGTATGTTGCTCGTTGTGTTTGCAATTTATATAGAAGGTGTTTGTTTGTCACTTCCAATTATTTATTGAACCCAAAGAGGGGCAAGAAAGTACAGAGAGAGAGAGAGAGAGAGAGAGAGAGAGAGAGAGAGGGGGGGAGTGATAGAGGATACAAAAAAGAAAGTCAAAAGAAAGAAAAGAGGGAGAAGCCTTGACGAGGCAATATTCCTTCCTTTTTCCAAGGTCCAGTGCATCTTGTGAACCCCTAAAACAGAATTGGAAAAGCAGAACAGAGAAAGGACAGGTCAGAAGAAAAGA
The DNA here is from genome assembly GCF_021917145.1 of Hypomesus transpacificus. Classification (NCBI taxonomy): domain Eukaryota; kingdom Metazoa; phylum Chordata; class Actinopteri; order Osmeriformes; family Osmeridae; genus Hypomesus; species Hypomesus transpacificus. Next base: position 5,577,338 of record NC_061084.1, read on the forward strand.
AAGAGAGGGAGTGAAACAAGGGAAAAGGAGAAACTGACAGAACAACAAGTGTGTACATCAACACAGGAGAAGGTTTAGTGTGTGTGCAGATTCCAACCTATTCCTTTCGCAAAGAATGCAAGTAAACCACAGCCTATAAAGTGTACATGTGTATTTTATCTGCAATAAAAGAAATGCCACTGTGCAAAACATAAAATACAACTTTAAATATGAATGGGATCTTTTCAATACAAAGCATTACAAGGTACTCAAATGATGTGCATTCTCATTTACACAAAAATACATAAAGTGCAGAGAGGGTAGGCAAATCCATTGCAATGGCAAGGAGTGGCCATCGTAGAAAATATTTAATACCAAATGACATACAATGTCATTGTACAAAGTGTCCTTTTCTATATGTTCCCAGGACAAACATGGCCTGGTCGATATGTAAAAAAAGAAAAAAGGAACATAAATCGAACAAATAAATAGACCGTTTGGGTGAGGCTATAAAAGTAACTAGAAAGAATGCCAACTCCCAAACTTATATTCGGCCCAATAAATATTCCTCAAAATAAATATACAATAAACAATTTATAAGGGACAAATTATGATAATCTGCAAAATATTAACACTTCATTAACAATAAGTCTTTAACAAAACCAGGTATAAAAGTCAGGTTGTTTATGACTGGAGTTGCCTTCCCTTTGGAGTACACAAAACAACATTCATCAACACACAAACAAATTTGTACAAACTAAACATAGATTGTACACAGCCACATACACACATTGCTGGCACAGTAGATTGTGTCTTCTAGCTGGGTATGGCCGCACACATGTACGTCCACATACACATACCCACACACACACACACACACACACACACACACACACACACACACACACACACACAGGAGGTGCAGGCAGAATGGCATACAAACTCTAAAACTTTTAGCAGGTAAACCTTTACCTGCAGTCTCTTATTTTGCCATGGCTTTGATAGCAACTGCAGCCTCCTCATTCATGGCAGACAAAACAGTGATCTGGAGAACAGAAGAGACACGCAAAACAAATTACAACAAATCTAACTAAATAAGGTTATTAATGAATGGGATTCTTGCCAACTTGACTACAAAAAACTACTGACCAGAATCTCCTCTCCAGCTTCGTACTTGCTTTCAATCTCTTTTCCCAGGTCTCCTTCGGGCATCTTTAGGTCTTCCCTCACTTCCCCACTGTCCTGGAGCAGGGACAGGTAACCTTCCTGGATCCCAATTAGCTACCAGGAGGTGAGAGAAAGGACATACATTCAGTTAGACTGCATTCAGATAGATTCAAAATGGCAATCTATATAACAACACAATGTGCATAGGTGAATTCAAATAAACTGCTCCTTTTATACTACTAATTTGTATTTTACCTGTAAATACTGCATGTTGGAATGTAATTACTACAGGCTTCCTATATTGTTTCTAAATGGATACCTCTTTACTTTCCTGGCATCCCCTCTCTCCCTCTTAAACTCCTTTGATACTTCTTTCTCTCTCACCTGGTAGTCCAGTCTCTTGATGTTGGGGACGTCCATGTTATGAGTGGAGGGACAGATATCCTCATACTTCTTACCAGAGAAGATGTCAATTCCCACCATGTGGACCTGCACATCGAATGAAGCAGAACACACTTAACTTCAAGCTAGAGACAAACTCAGACACAACATCCCCATATCCAAAACAAAGAATACAGCACACACAAACATAAGTAGGTATTACCGCTGATCTTTCAAATCTTTCAAAAACCAAACTGTACAGTTAATCGTACCTCAGTCTTTTCTATTCAGGCCATTATGTCAACATATTGTTTCATTCCTGTCCCCCACTGACCTTAGCGTGGCCGTGTTTGCCAGTCTTGGAGGTGGACATCTCAACAATCTTGCAGGGTCGGCCTTTCAGCACCACAAAGCCGTTCTTGCGCAGGGCAGAGCACTGCTGGGGAAAGGTGGCGGATGCGCCCGCATCGCCTGTCTGGAAGTCCAAGTCTGCATCTGCCATACCTGCTGTGGAGGCCATGTCACAGGGGTGAGGAGGGAACTATGTTAATGAAGGTTAATGATTACTTTATGACCAGATTATGACAGTGGTTTGTTGTGAGCGGAAATGGGAAAGGGTGAAGCTGTAAAGGAGGTCGGTAATAGAGGTGGCAGTTGGTCCAACTTAATATTCATTACATGACAGTAAGTATGTGCATCATATCAGTGCTGTTGTTTGAAATATGGGCCTACAATCTGCGTTTTCAGAAGTCTTATTCTTTATCTGAATGGTATTAAATGGCCATAAAAGGCAAAATAACTGCTTTAAAGTTTGTGTTTGGGTGAGTTGTAGAATTGCTAGTATACAATGATGCAAACACAAACAAAATTGCAAGTTACATTTTACAATCATATACATTGGTTCGTTGATTTAGTCAGTCTGTCTATCATTCACAAATCCAGTGTTAAACCGGTCCACTGACATAAGGGGGAAAAGTGAAGTGCAATCTAAATTAAGCAACAGAACTCTGGCACTTGTAAACTGAACCATTGGGACAGGCATGAGTCCACCTAAAATAAAAGTAGTCCTTAAATGTGATTTACAATTGATTAAATGTTTTTTGGTGACATTTTAGACAGTAATAAGATACAAAGGGAAAAACATGGTGAGACCATGTTCAGTGTTATTGGGTCTATTATGCAGTAGCTTTTGGAACCGACTGTCATATCGACGTATGCACGCGACCCTTCAAGCAAAGGCACGGAGTTCTTATCAGGATCTGACCAAGCGTAAGGATGTTGTCATGCCCTACACGTAGCCTTACATTATTAGTGTGTTAAATTCCTATAAATAATCAGGCAATTTGATCTATATGAAAAAGCATTTCAATGAATAAGGCCAAATGCTGTACCCCATGATGATCAAATAATTTAAGTCGGAAGTTGGCTACCTGTGTCCACCACATTGAATTCCTATAGGCTATATCATTGCAAGTCTTGTTTGGGATATACACAACATGTTAAAGTAATAGACAGTATTTAACAAAACGATATAGATTTAATTAGATACTGACACACTGTTGCGGCCACGTTTTTGGCACGCGTGCACTCTCTGCAGTGTGAGCGCCGTGTGTGAGGCCTAGTCTGCACAATACGTACACTGGCTGTCAGACGGCGTCGATGCATGCGCACTGCATTCGGGCTGAGGCCCACGAAACATGGGGCTGTAGTTCGGGGACAAATGATAGCCTACATTGTTGTACCAATGCGGCCATATCAGGGTGTTACATTGTAAATTCAACATAAAGAAATTGAGCAAACCGTACATAGTCGAGACCACATTTGATCGTCCCATGTCATTTGTGGCACAGAATAGCCTACTGCAGGTAATGACTAAGCTAATACGCATATAGGCTAGGGCGTGCAAATAGGTACACTGATGAGTTTTGATACAAGCTATAGTGCTTAATTTTTATGCATAAAAATGATCCGAAGATTCAAGAGGAAAATTTAAATTGTTCATGTTGTTCAACGACAAAACCTCTCATTCTAATCTTAAATCCATAATTTGTGCAAAACTAAATTAGGTGACTGGATTTGTTTTTTCACATCTAAAAAACCGTTGTGCAATTTTCTTAGTTTCCTTTTATTAGCAGGAAGCTATAACGTGATTCCAGGTGAAAATAAGGTGAATAAAGGGTCGCAGCTACATAGACATGTGCATGAGAAATAGGTTGTAAATTATGGCCCGAAATCTGGCTGTTGGGATAAGCAACTTACCTTGCTTCCTGACGTTTCCAATACTATATTTTGTTACTCCGAGCCCTTGGAAGAAGTGCAAGTCCGCTCCCTTGTTTTCTTTTTCCTCCCCGTCTGCCTAGTCTGGCTGGTGTCTGCCGCCGCGGTGCTCACGCTGTCGTGCCTTTTCTCTTATATCGGCTCTCTCTCTTATATTCTTCTTTCATTCCAGTTTTTTCCACTAGCCTCCCTGTTTTATCCTACGGCACGGTTGCAATCGCTCTTGTTGAAGGGGGCACACGCTCAGGTCAGCCGCCAGCCAAAAAAGAGTGGGAACCCAATATCCCACAATGTTCGTAGACTCCTCTCGCTCACTCCCTCGCCCAGCCTTTCCAAATACCCATGAAATAAACCTCGGCAATTTAGACAACACTGCGCATGCGTTGTCACCCAATCCATAATATATTTTAGCGCTGAGAGACATGGGACTGCGTGTCCACATATCAGGCTATGAACGGAAAAACCCGCTTCATAAACGAGGAACTATCAAAGTTCAATATTTAATTTTATCTATTTAATAATGAATCGTATCGATTAGCTTAGGCTACAGTCTCATTCATTGTGGTCCCGTTATCAGAATCTGAATCAGAAAGGGTTTTAATCGCCATGAAAGTTTGCACAGACAAGGAATTGACTTTGACAGGAAGGTGCATACATTCAATTTATAGGAATAGATCTTAAATAAGAGGTGTAAGTTTAAACAAGTCTAACTAAATATATTATAAACTGTTCTCGCGTAGAGACGCACTTCAACAGATTGAAACATGGAATGTTAATTGCCAGAGAAAGTTATGGGTAACCTCTTGTATGATAATTTGGTGCAATGGCAGCTCATCATTTCGTTATTGGCTTTATAAATTGTGGTAGAATACCTTTCCAGGGACTTCATGATAAACTATTGGCAGTGTAATGCCCGGTGGTTGGCTCCGTATAACGTGGCCTGAACCATTGGTTTAAATATAGCTCCCTGAAATTTAAATCCTATGACCTATGTGGGGGCTCAGGTTGGGAGAAGTGAGGTAAAAAACTAGAGGCTCCTGGTGGGCTCCTGGTGTATGTAGATGTGTGTGAGCGTGTGTGTGTGTATATATATATATATATATGTGTGTGTGCGCGCGTGTGTGTCTGTGAAGGGGGGGTAACTAGAAAGCGTTTGTGGAAGAAAGGGAGCCCTTCATTAGCGTGGAAGCCTGGATGGTCTGTGCTGACCGATCAGGGAAACCAGCTAATGCTGTAATGTAGCTTATCAAGGACGGCAGCACTTGAATAACAGGTGCATGAAGGGGACCTCATTGCTCAGCACTAGTTAAGGTATGAATTATCGATCAATACATGTTTGTTGTCAGCTTTTTATTCTTCTTAAAAATAATTGTTAGCTTTTAGTCAAGCCTAGGGTTACAGCTCACAAGATGCAGGCAATAGGCTAAACTATGACAAAAGTAACTTCTAATGATATATTAAGTTGAAACCTGATTACATTTTTTAAATCCACAAAATGAAATGTAATCCACAACAATCGTTGAAGGCTTTATTGAGCTTTCTTTACTGCATTTAGATACAGTTACAATCACTACTCAATGGATCACACTTGAGAGTCTTCCTTGAAAACTGTCACTCTTCGCGGCACGGTTTCACCCTTCGTACTGCCAATTGTCATGCCTCCTTAACCAATGAGGCTCCGGGGCTGACTATTGTGAAACCAATGAGGGCGCGGCTGACCAAGTGAATGCAATGAGGGTGTCGGGATACTGGATAAAAAGATTGCCGTAGCGGCTTGAGCAAAGTTTGGAGAGACAGAGGGGGGGACCCAATTGTGTTGTGTATCCGCGAAAGAGTATGACCGAAGTCGAAGCACAGAGCGCCCCACCGTCGGTACCTGTGGAAGACGAGCCACAGCCCGAGAGAAAAGTCATAGGTAGGGAATCTGTTCTCAAGGCATGGCAAGTATCACGGCTAAATCTATTTGATAAACGTTCATGTTTTAGTATCGCAACGAGCGCACTTTACATTGAGCTACTTACTTAATACTTAATGTTTATTGTTTGAAATGTGCATATCGTGTCAGTTATTTACCGCATGGCCATATGGTTGTGGTAATAGTAGCCTATTAACTACTCCTCATGACATTTGTAGGCTATTCCTGAGAAGTTTTCCATTTAGCCTGATTTGTTTCCCAACGTTCACGCGTCACAACGATTACTTAAAATATTTTAGATGGGCCTACTAGTTACATTAATACAAATCTCAGTCCCCATCTAAAATGTATCAACCATTTTACAAGTTTGATTTCGGAACACAAGATATCTGGCCTCCATCGTTTCCCCAAGTGACCCCATGTACCTATGTGCGTTTGACATGTGCGTTTGACAATTGGCATCTCTAGACGCGTAGATTGTGGTCCGTTTTACTTGACGAGTTATTCACATTTATGAGGGAGACTTTGATTAGAAAGTTACTCATGTGAAACCATTACACTGATTTTTTCCATATCAGTTATCACGTGTCCAAAGCAGGAGGGAGCCATCTCACAGGTGTAGCTTATTCAGTAATGCCCAAATGTAATTCGACGCAATTTGCCGGTTGACAGAAACTAGTAACTTTTAGCGTTTGGGTTAACTTACATTTACTCTAGGCTACAACAATTTTTGCGGGTATCTCGTTGTTATTATCAGCGACCTATGCTCTTTTGTAAAGTTCTCTTTTTGAAGTCCCTTTGGATAAAAGCGTCTGCTAAATGCATAAATGTAAATGGGTTAACTTAAAGTTAAGCGGACACCACTGGGCAGACATCTTGGTACACAGAAAACATACGAGTTATGCACATAAACACAAGGGGTGTTTAATCTTACCCTGTTGACCTAGAGTTAATGATTGACTCCAGGCCCTACATCATGCATAACATGACCTAGCTCTGCTTGGGGTGATAAAGGTAGTTGAGAACAACCAATGCATTCCCTTCCATGCTATGTATTTATACAGTGGTTAAGTTTGTAATACAGTGCTTTTAAAATTGTTTATATTATTGTTGCAGCCACTCTGGTCCAAGGCACAGTGAAATGGTTCAATGTGCGAAATGGATACGGCTTCATCAACAGGTACCCTGCAGTGTGTCAATGTTTTCTGCTGCCAATTCCCCTCAGTAAATGACAGTTTTCCAGGGTGCTCAAGGATCACACTGAAGACATATACTACACTGTTGTCTCGTAAATAAATTAAAAAAAAGAATATTTTTGTTAAACTGCCTAGATTCTATGTTGGTGGTCTGAAAGCAAACCATTGCTTAGCTTTGGCGCTATTCTATACCACTGACACATGATTTCTGCTCCCTCAGAAATGATACGAAAGAGGATGTTTTTGTCCATCAGGTGAGTCCTCAATGAAGTTGATTCTGCAGACTCCCTCTAGGCAGCGTGCTACATAATAGTTAGAAGTAACTAAACACCAGTTTGATTTTTCCCACTAGACTGCCATTAAAAAGAACAACCCCAGGAAATTCCTTAGAAGTGTTGGAGATGGGGAAGTTGTTGAGTTTGATGTTGTCGAAGCAGCCAAGGTGAGTAAATTGAAATGTGTTGTCTGTGGTCCTCAGGTTAATACATGTCATATTTTGCCAACCAAAACAGGCATTTGTGCTGTTGTGTGGAAATGGTTGCCAAAATGTGTATTCCTAGTTTGTATTTACGGTCCTATTGGGATAATTAAATGTTTTTAAGGTATCTGGCTACATCGAGGATGCTGGAATATTCCTCAACCCCTCTGCTGTCCTCTCCTCTCCCTCAGGGTTCAGAAGCGGCCAATGTGACTGGGCCGGGCGGTGTTCCTGTCAAAGGCAGCCGCTACGCCCCCAACAAGCGCCGCTTCCGCCGGCGTTTCTTCCCGCGCAGCCCCCGACCCGACGAGCAGGGCAAGGCTGGGGAAGGCCCCGAGGGCCTGGGCTCTGAGGGCGAGGGAGCAGCTGACAACGACGGTCCGCAGCCTGCCCCACGACGACGCAGGCCGCGCAGGCCAAGACAGGAGGGTCAAGAGGTGAGGTGGAGGGCTATAAACGTGGACCTCATGAACCTGGAATATAGTCGCCTAGTTGTGGTACTGGGAAAGAATATACTGTGCTGCACAGTGACTCGGGTGGGCTTATTGAACTTGAAAGTTCTCCAATCAAGCTTATGTATTCTGTAGCGATGGAATATGAATCATAATGACTGAGATGCCCCCTAACCATAGTAATTAATTAGATAAATAATTTTTGTGTTGGGCTTGAAGCCTTGAATAGCATGTCTGTCTTCCAGGGGGAAGGAGGTGACCAGAAGAATGGAGTAGTTGCAGATGGTGACCAGCAGAGGCTGCCACCTCGTAGATTCAGACCCCAGTACCGCAGGTGACAATCGTGACCACATTGTCGTCACGACCAAGTGCTATCAAAATCATAAATGTAAACATATTCCATAATAACCATATCTTTTGCCTCTTACCAATCGGGCCTCCAGACCTGTGCGCGCTCGGCCACCTCCGGGAGAGGGCCAGTCTGAGGGCCAGGCTGTTCCAGTTGAGGGTCAGGCTGTTCCAGCTGAGAGCCAGTCCGTGTGCCAGGCTGTTCCAGCTGAGGGCCAGTCCATGTGCCAGGCTGTTCCAGCTGAGGGCCAGTCTGAGGGCCAGGCTGTTCCAGCTGAGGGCCAGTCTGAGGGCCAGGCTGTTCCAGCTGAGGGCCAGGTGGAGACCCAGGGGGAGGCTAGGAAGGAGGGCCAGGACGACCAGCAGACCAACGGGGAGCTGGACGGGCAGAAGCCTCGTCGACAGTTCAGCCGGCGCCGACAAAGAAACTCTGAGTCTTCAGCCTCAAAGGTATCTATTTTTTTTCCTTTTTTGGGGGGGGAGGCAATGTTAGTCACCAAAAACAAGGAGTTGCTTTCAAATGTGCTAAATTCCCCTTTTTTCTGGAGAATGGAACAGAGAAATCTGCCTCAGAGCCCAGCACCCCCCCTCAGTCCTCAAAGCCAGCCGACCTCAAGTCCTCCCCAGTGTCCTCCCCCAAGTCCTCCCCCAAATCCTCTCCAAAGGACTCCCCCAAAACATCCCAGAAGTCACCTAAGGTAAGGAACCTTACATTCTTTTTCAATACACTCATGTTCTTTTCCAGTTTTCAAATGATTCCCAATCACTGTAGTTGCACAGATGCTGGCATCCGCCCCCTCATGTCTGTCACTTTTTCCAGACATCTACCACGACAGTTCCGGCACCAGCAGAGTAACGGCTGAGAGAGGACCGCTTTACATGACCCCTGGCAAGAGGTGGGACACCTGCCCCCCCCCCCCCCCCCCCATGCACACGCACACACATGAAAACTAGTTTAACCTTTCGGGGGGAGTGGTGGACTGCGTGGGTGTAGGATTTTGACCTCTTGCTCTGCATCTGCATCTGCATGATGGAAACATTGGTTCTATAGCCTGTGATGCAATGTGTGTGACCTTTTTCTTTTTCCTTTTTTGTTTTAACCCCGAGCATGGTCTTTTAGGTAGAAAAACTGAGATGGTGACCTTTTGTCCCAGACGGCATGAGGGTCTTCAGATGTAGCCCTTTTTAAGTTTAGTTATAATGTCTGGACATTCTGGAATAGGCCTGAATATTGCAGGGGTATTTTGGTTGGAAAGCAAAACATTGTTCAACCCATAGTTTGTTTTTTTGGGTTTGGGAGGGGTGGAGACATTTGACAAATGCTCATGTTTTCATGTTGGTTTTCTAATGTGTCGTGTTGTCACTCCCCACTATCTTCCTCCATTGTCTGTCGGCTCTATTCGTCCTCTTGTCTGTAGGTCGTAGGGGTTGGTAAACTCGGTTACCAGGCCTATCAACACACCCACTGCTCTGATTTCCCCCCCCCCAACACACTCACATACTCCACTCTCCCCTCCCTGCAATTCACCTCTTCTTGACTCCTGCCCCCCCCCCCCCCCCCCCCCCACAGTCTTGTCTTGTCTAGGCACTGCATATTGGAAGGGGAATGCTAGGGTAGTGAAGGGTTTTGTGCATGCATATTTAGAAATTCTAAGTGCACCTTAAAATAAAAATAATCTTTAGAAAATTATTGAAATATGCTTCGATACCCCGTTATACCACATGACCCCCAGCTAGTTTTCTTTGACTGAGAAGGGCAGGAGAAATTGCAACGAGGAACCAGCCTCGATTTTTACGTTTGACGAGGGGGAAGCGAAGCAGGTGTGAGGGCAGTAGTGCATACTCGGAGATTATCGAGATCCGTATCACCTCAAATCGAAAACATGCTGCCCATTATTTAATGATCAAAGCCAGGAGCTGGGTATAAAGTAATTTCCTTTTTGTTTTATTTTTATATGCATTTATTTTGAGGGGATCATGTGCAATGTCAGTTCAGTATGTCAATAAAAAAATATTTGCAAAAAATGCTGCCACTCTTCTTTGCTCCCAACATGCTACCTCATGCAGGTTAATTGAATCGCCTCAATCATATTTACTAACTTGTTTTATTCCATTTGCGGTATACCTTTAATTTTGCAACACAGCTGGCATCACGATAAGGACCATGTGACAATCCATCTCGCCAAACTTCACTGGGGTCAGGTGGCTGAGCGGTTAGGGAGTCGGGCTATTATCAAAAGGTTGTTGGTTCAATTCCCGGCCGTACAAAATGAGTGTCCTTGGGCAAGGCATTTCACCCTACTAGCTTCGGGGATAATGTCCTTGTACTTAAGAGCGTCTGCTAAATGAATAAATGTAACTTCTAGATGTGCCTGAGCAAGTGGTATAGGACCAATTTGCATCCTCTAGTATAAGGAACTGGCAGTTACAGGGGTGGTTTGTTAGCCCGTGATGGACAGATGGTTCATTATTTGCCAAGTATTTTTTGAAAGTGTCCTTTTCCAACTGTAACAAACCATGTGGCGAGTCAGGTTAATATTCCTTACCTACAATTTATTATAAAACTATAAAGTGGCATTTCAAGTGTAGTTCTTTACCTGTATGGCACTGTACCCCACATTTGGGTTTGATACATATGATTCCTGAAGTAATAGGGGTGTCGACATATCTACTTGAATATATTTAGTAATCCTTTGATGGCATCTTCATAATTGGGCTGTTATTTGAGTAAAAAGACAATCAAGTGGCATTTGTCAACAATCTGTTACTTCATTGAACACAGCATTAATATTCACACATTTTATAAATTACTGGTGTCCTTTGTACAATATCTCAATACAAGTCTTCAAGAAACAATCACACCAGTACATCCAAAATCTCTAACTGCATGCATAGTACCTTCAGACATATGCGGAGACGGTAAAAAAAAAAAAAAAAAACGAAAGGCATCCTCCTTTTGGAGTGGGTAAAGTTTGAATATTTGTAGACCCTCAAACCATTAGTTTTCCTATGTTTCAATCAAACCAGCACACTATAAACATTAAGTACTAATTACTGTACATCGTTATCACTTCTCACAGTAACATTTCTGTAGGCTGTACTATACACCATGAAATGTCAGAAACAAATCATACATGTCAAAACCACTTAACTAGTTACTAATGCAAGTTGGTTAACCTTATTTCCCTTCTGTAACTAGTTTTCTCCATCTCTGAAAGCCTGACATCTTTGTAGATAAAGTGCAGTAAAAACAGTCTCTCCAGCATTGCTCTATATATAATATCGGTGTGCAATATCACAGAATAATATCCCAACCTCAACCTGCATTTAAAAACCATGTGATTTATGCCTTAAAAAAATCTGAAACATTTTTTACAGCCCACTATGACCCATTATGGGTTGCTATGGTAATCAGAATCTGTCACCCAAACTTGGTAACAAGCCTCCAACTCTTCCTCTCCTGGGGCTGTGTTAAGTTGTTGCAGTTCTGTTCTAAAGTTGTATAACCTTTTCCCTGAAACTGATTCTACTAAGTTGAGTTCCAGGAATGCCCCCCCACTTAGCGTCATTTCCCTATTTCACCCATGGCATCATACAAGGGCCTGATTCCAAAGTAATTGCATACTCTCATCAACTCTCCAAATACACAGCAATGGGTTGGAATCAGGCCCAAAGGACTGTCCACCCCTAGGGACTATACCCAACTTCATTTCTATGGCGCCCAGCCTTGTTTCCCTCCTCAGGCCTCGCACCCTTAGTTCAGAGTGCCATCCCCAAGGTAGTCCAGCTCGGTGCTAGGCTTGTCCAGGCCCAGGTCCAGGTCCATGTCCATCATGGTCGCCGAGTGCTGCTGGAAATTGGCAGCGATTTGGTCAAACGTCTTGCCCCGCGTCTCTGGCACCCGGAAGAAAGTGAAGAGGATGAAGAAAAGGATGAGCACTGCGAAAATCAGGAACACGTACGGGCCGCAAACGTCCTGAGGAGAAACAAAGAAATTAACACAGAGGTTCACGGTAGGGATAAGGTTCACTTACAAATCATTTGACATCTGCTTAGCAGTTCAGCTCAACAAGGCTTTAATCAACTATTGTTATCCTTCACTAACCTTTCAAAGTTGGTTGAAAGAAAGTAGAAATAACTAGTGAAACAACATGGATCCAAACACTCACAGCGATGTATTGGAAGCCCATGCCGATAATAAAGTTGGCGGTCCAGTTGGAGAATCCGGCCACAGCCATAGCAGCAGGTCTGGGGCCCTGGGAGAAGAGCTCGGCGACGAAGAACCAGGGGATCGGACCAGGACCCACTTCAAAGAAGCCCACGAAGCCAAAGATGGCCAACATGCTGATGTAGCTCATCCAGGGAACCCTGTCCTGCCAGGGACAAGATTAAAGGGTTCATTGTCCGTCTCATAGAAACAACTAGAAATGTTTGGTGTTGACATTTTTGGGTGGGATAAAGGCAAGAACTGTATTTTTTCTTTAGTCTGTGCCTACAATGTGCAGCTAAGGTTATACAGAAGCAAATAAGTACATTATTTTGCTTTAGTTGTAGCTGAACCATAGCACATTTTTTTTATGTTAATGCGGGACTGACCAATAAGGCGAGGGCCATCGTCATGATGACAGCACACAGGCACATCCCGGACAGACCGAGCATGTGCAGTGTCCTGCGGCCTGTCTTCTCCACCAGGAAGAGCTGTGGATTGGATGAAAGGAGGACAAAAGATTAGAGAACAGTCGTAGTCCAATAAGAGCTCCCCATTGTCATTATTCATTCACTTCTTTCTGTTTGTGTCCTAATTCGTAAGGGAGAAAACATTCAAGCAACTTAATTGGCTGAAGTTAACCAAGGAAGTTCCCTCATGCCAACTAGCTTTAAAATGTTTGTGTCAAATAATCAAACAGATCAGTATGGTGTGCAAGCAGAATGAGGCAAAGAGGGAATTTTATTCAATTAAAGCATTGTAGGTGAGACCCTGTTTAAACTTCCAGAAGTGTATTTATCTGATTATGAGAACACTACAAGAGATATCTGTGTGTCACTGTTGTGTGTTTGGGAAACGTAACTTTTTGGATTCCATATATAATTATTGCTAGTCAGTACAGACTCACCCCATTGTAACTAACACCTGGAATACACATTTTAAAACATGTGGATTTTGCATGTCAGAACATAAACGTATTTTTGTGCATTATTTGACCAAAATTCATTCGAGCTTGGCAATTAAAAAAGCTAGCAGCATGGGTAAACTTCCATGGTTGTTATCAACATACTAATTAAGTTGTTTGTTCAAGATACTATCTTGTTCAGACAACCAATTACGACCAATCTTATTATTACCAATCTTTTTTTCTCTCTTCCCCCCACAAAACGTTTCCGTTTGGCTTTCATAGAGTCATAATAAACATATAAGATGGAATAATTTCATAGTTAATTTTGTTTAGCATTGTGATAAGGGTAACAGTATTAGTTGACCAGACAACAACTTTTCAAAACAAAAAGTACTTCCACCCCTTCTTATTTACAAATACACACACTGGGACACACTATGGATGACTTGGGATTTAAACTTCTCTACTCAACAAGTCATATCTCGCTCATTTCTTTGGATAGCTATTAGAGAAAGGATAGGTTGGGTCGATCCACGGCATTATCTTGTTTACACTCTGATAGCATTGTTAAACAGGAGAGAATGGGGTTGTGGTTGAGACTAGAGAGCCTACCGAGACCACGGTAAAGGCACAGTTGACCACTCCGGCTCCTATGGTGGCGTAGACAGGGCTTTGGACCCCTGCCTTCTGGAAGATGCTGGTGGAGTAGTAGAATATCTGGTAGGAGGAGGAGAAGAAGAAGAAATAAGAAGAACCAACATAACGATCCAAACATATACCATGGTTTGTCCTGGAATTGATTTTTTTTTTATCACAAACTGTACACCCAGAGACACATACACATACAGCCACACACATGCACAGACCCCCCCCCCCCACGTGTGCATGCTCTACTCACAGCGTTAACTCCAGATAGCTGCTGGGAGAGCTGAAGAACGATAGCTATGATTATAGGCTGTCTGTAAAACGGAGATCGGAACAGCTCCGGGATGGACACCTTCCTCTCCATGTCCATCCTCCTCTTCTCCTCCTTCATCTCCGCCAGCATGTCCCCTACATCCTGTCTCCCCGTCAACCTTCTCAGACCTGGGCGTACGAGTATGTATATGACAGAGAGAGACAGAGAGACAGAGAGAGAGGGAGACAGAGAGAGAGAGACAGAGAGACAGAGAGAAAGAGAGAGTACACAGAGCTCATTAATAGCTTATCTCTGGTACACATCTCAATGTTTAGGGACGTCTTCCGTGTAGTTTCTAAAGGTCCTCCAAGCTTAGTGACTCATAAAAGAGACGGGAAAGGTGGCCATTACAGAGTATTGGGACACGTTTGAGACATCTCCTCTCTCACCACTCTTGGCATGGTGCTCCTGGCAGCGGATGATGTAGAGGAACCGGGGGCTCTCGGGGCAGAAGGGCAGCAACACCATCTGCAGGACGGTGGGGATAACGGTGATCCCCAGCAGCATGGGCCAGAGCTCCTCGCTACCCAGCAGAGACTCCAGACCAAGGATCTGCCAGGGCAAGGAGAGACGGACAATTAACCCTTTACTGCCTGAGACAACATAGCGCTAGCTACTATTGGGACAGGATAATTCCGGTTTCCCCTATGTCTCCACTAGTCACTAGAATGGTCATAACTTTTAATCAAAATATGGAATTTCTAATCTGTCTTCTGTTCTACATTGCCCACAGACTTGTGGATATTCCACCTACTCAAAGTATTTCTCCATCTTGTAGACTAAAGTGGTCAAAAATTCAGTTGGCGAGACGGACAATTAAGGAAGGGGACGGGTCAATAAACCATTCTACACCGTAGATCATTTTGCATATTTACTGTAATTATAAATGTGTGTTCCGGTAAGTAATGCTTTCTAGTTCCGAAACCTATTTAACCCTTCCGGAATGCTGTGCCTGGTGCTTCTTTTTGAAGAGTTCACACATATGTCCAGAATCCTACCTGTGCTAGGAGTATGCCTGTGACGATAGCCAGCTGGTGCAGGGTGCCCAGTGCCCCTCGGAGACTGGTGGGTGCAATCTCACCCACATACATGGGTGTCAGCCCTGAAGCCAATCCTGAGTAGAAAAAGACAAGGAACAGAAACTGGTATTAAGTTTCATATTCAGATAGACTTGTTTAGGCAAAATGCTTGTATACTGTAACTTGCATTTGTAATGGCATTCTATTTTCAATTAATATTCTGCCCAGCTTTTAATTAGGGGTAGGCCTATAATAGTCCCAAAACATAAATATTGTAGTGATCATATACAATGATGTATGATATTGATTATGAGTTAAGATATCATATAAATGAAATTGAAACACATGAGACTTTGCGTAAAAGAAATACTTATAAATGTATACAAAACAAATGCAGCTGTTGTGCTATTTTGAATTTCTTGTCGTTGTTCCTATTATAAATATTATATATGATATATAAACTTTCTCTCTGATTCCTTCATCAGAGTGAACAGTCATATATCTTTCTCCAGATAAGCATCAAGTCTCCCAGATCCTCACCACAGTACATCCCGATGACAAACCGGCCGAGGATCATCATCTCAAATGACCGACTGATCTTGGACATCCCCATCAGGCCTCCGCCAATGAATGCAAACAAGTTGTTGATCAACATTGCTTTCCTCCTGACAAAACACAAAGAAAACAGTTTTTTCAACATAGAAAACCAGTAGCTAGTTTGCACAAAGTAACCACTCTTAAAGAGTATTTAGATGTTGGAGGCTTTAGCAAAGCCTCTAGATGGCAGGATTTCGTCAGTGTGCAGACTAAGTTGTGGGTTTTCAACTTCTGATAAAAAATGAAAAGCATGTTTTACTCAAATACATACTTTGTCAAAGCTGACATGCTAAGGATGGGCACAATAAATATTATTAACTGATTAGGCTCCAACAAAGGCATGCCTCAACTAAAACTGTGTTTATGAAGTGAAGTTTATTATGAGAAATGTATTTCAACATTTCAGACTGACCCAAGTCTGATAACATGAAAGCATCTAAAGCAGGTAGGGATTTGCATGTGGGTTAGGTATGATCGGGGAGAGAGATCAGATAGAGAACTAAACTGTGATAGCCCATGCAGATACACACACGCACAGCATGTACACACACACAACACACACCTTACACAGCCCACACACACACATTCAGCACACACAGCCTTACTCCTGAGCCCCACTCATCTCTTCTGAGATCCCCTTTCAATAGTCCAGGTCTCTGGGCTATAATCTAGCTTGCATACTAGCTAGTTTCACAGCTGGAAACTGGACAACATAACAGTAGATGCACTTCCTGACAGACAGACTGGATGAAAGGCACTAACCAATGACATTTATATTTACATTTAGTCATTTAGCAGATGCTCTTATCCAGAGCGTAAGTACAGGGTCCTTCCCCCGAGGCAAGTAGGGTGAAGTGCCTTGCCCAAGGACACAACGTAATTTTGCACGGCCCCGAATCGAACCGGCAACCTTCTGATTAATAGCCTGATTCCCTAACCGCTCAGCCATCTGCTCCAAATGAGGATACATTTTGGATCAGTAAGAGAAAAGAGGGGGGCGTGATACAGCCTATTACAAGGGGCTGAAAGTAGCAATGATTCTGATTGACAGTTCCGCGGCAGTCAACTGTCAGAGTACTGCCTCGAATTTAAAAACAAGGATTTACATGCAGTACTGAACAGGCTCGGACGTCTCTCAGATACCTTTCATCGTGTGAATTTGCGTAGGGTTGCAGCACCTTGAGTATGTGTGTCTGAACGTGTGTGTGTGTCGTCTTCCTGTGCTTTGGCCCTACCTGCCCAGCCACTCTGAGATGACGCCCACGCAGAAGGAGGAGAGCATGCCTCCGATGGAGAAGATGGCCACAGACAGGGACCAGAGCGAGGTGAGCGTTCCCAGGGGGATGGGCTCCCCGTACCGATGGCGCCACGTGGCATTGTAGTCCTGCTCAATGATCTGACGGGCGAGAGAGGAGGTCATGGTTAAGATCAAGGAGAGACAATGTACAGGAGAGTACAGCAAAGCGAAAGCAGGACATAGGAAATAATGTCGAGCTAAATAAGAACAAACTATAAACACGACATAATCGTGATGTAAAATTACCACATGGGCTTTAAATGTACACTACAACTCGCATATTGATTATTCAATGTGCTTAAGCAAAATTGGAAAGCGGAGAAACCTATGACTTTAATATTTTATTTTGAAATAGTTATATTTAATTTGTAATGTCTACATTACAGCTGCTACTTATATAAAATCAACACCAACGCCTCTTAGTATGGGTTCTGTAAACCTAACACAATGTAACACAGAAACAGTTCACACTTCAGTTCCTGACAAACTCAAGCACAAAAGTTTCCTGCCAATTGGTTTTATAACGATGGTCCTCTACACACCCACAAAGCCCTGTACTAGAATACCCCTCAGCAATGGATGTCAGACATGGTGCGGTCAGGAAGAGACCTAGCTCAAGGCCAGTACATAATTTCTGTCATGGAGGGTCAAGGTTTTGGCCTGGTGTGCATAGTGTGAGAGTTGAAAGACTTGACCCGCTATAATGACGGCAGGTCACATGCCTACATAGGCTGGGAAGTTGTGATGTCTCGTATGACTGCTCACCTGACTGGTGACACTGCTGACTGATCATGTCTGACTCACTGTCCTTAAAGTGACCATTCCCTTTGATTGCCCTTACTAGGTCTCACTGAGAACAATTTCGATAAACACAGAAGTTGTTCCCATTTTTGCTTAATAAACGTAATATTTTTTATCGGAATGAAATGCAACAAGTGGCAAAAAATCTATGCCATACTTAGCCATAGACAATCCCTTTGTCATAAGTGCAAAAGGCCAGATAGATAGTTATAATTTGGTTGTCTTGCTTAAGGTGTCACCATACAGCACGATGGCTATCCTACACACAAGCAAAACTTCAACCAGAACTAGGGTTCACGCTGAAGAGACCGGAATTGCATTCACAGTATTCGGGCCCCTCCAATCTAGCGTACGTGCACCATGATGTGTGTCCCTTTCCGAAAAAGACACCTACCCCCCCCCCCCCCTTGTCTGTGTCACAACGTGAACCCTTGGCGAACCATATGAGTGTGGCTCCCCAACGACCCCCTTTAAAGGAGACAGAAATAGCCCCTCTTTTCCCATGACACCAAAGCGGCAGTCTCAGACCGCTGCCTCGGGTTGCAACTCTCAGCTGTGCCCGGTCACCCGAGATGGAGAAATGGTGAAGTGTGTGTGTGGGGGTGTGTGTGTGGGGTGGGGGGGATGCAAATAGGTACATATTTGTGAGAGCTTGCTGGGATGGTGGGCTATGGGGGGGGGGGCAGGTGACATGGGGTAGTGATGGTCCAGGAGGGAGAGGGGGAATGGGGGGTGGGGGAGGGGTAAGGGGCGTTGGCGGGGCACCGGGCTTCCGCATGCTGCATGATGTGCCACACACACCCCCGTGTTGACATTTCTCAGATACTCCCTCGTTACATCCCACTCTCCGCTATAGTGTACTGGATGCATGCTGTCTCTTTCTCTCCTTACCCATCCTCTTCCCCACTCAGTCTCTCCCCTCGTCTCTGTGTCTCTCACTCTTTTTCCTTCCCACTTTTGGCTCTTTCTCCCTCCTCTTCTTGCTCCAGCCAATTTATCAAACCACTAAAACCCTTTCAAAGCTTTTTGGGCTAGATGAAAGGCAGATCATTCATTGAATGACCAATTATCATTCACAATTAGAACATGACTCATCAATTAAAGGAATTGATCCCCATTTTTCAGGTTTCTCTTTAAGCTCTATCTCTCTGTAATGAGGTACTCTGAGTATACACACACAGACATGATGGTCTGTAACAGCTGCAACAATGAGAATGGACTTAGCTGTTCCGGAACCAACCAGGGACATCTGGTCAAATGTCATATTACTGTCTTCCCTCACGTGCCTCATCAGAGCAATATCACACATCCTAATCAGCTTAGCCGAGTCACCTTCACATTGGTCTGGAACAAACATTCTCAAAAGACATTCCTACATCGAAAACGAAGTGAGTTTGATCTGTTAATGCTAGATGTACTACCTTCTGAGGGGCATTGATGACGCCAATGTTGTAGCCAAACTGCAGGGATCCGAGCACTGCGGTGAACACTGAGAGAGCGAGGGTTCCAGTCACCGTCTGAATCAGGACACAAGGCACACATGAGAAAAGATGTTGACACCATGGTGATAACAAGCACAAACACATAACAGCACAAGGAGTTAAAGATTTTTCAAAACATTTAACATCAGAAGCGGAGGTTTGTTTTCAAATTGGGTGGGACAGCTTAACAACTGAGGATGAGGCCGTTAAATATAATTTTCTTGATAAAAAGTGGGGGGACAGATTTTGGTGTTCTCAAAAAGTGGTGGGATGTCCCACTCATGTCTAATAAAACCTATGCCCCTGTTTACCATACATTACACCTTTATTTCACATCTCACCCTGGAGGGCCAAGATTGCAAGGCAATGTGGTCCTTGAGCGGTTCATCCGCTAAATAAAAAAATATATATAATCCTCTGACAGTCTCACATTTACTTTTTGCCAATTTGACCACCACAAGCCGAGTGCCATCTAGTTCCATTATTGTTCCACAACTCACACCAAAACAATATAGATGGATAAATAACAATCAGAGGGAAAAAAATGATTTTGGAGTGAACTGTCTCTTCAAGATAAAATGGATACTCACCACAAACACGGACCCTCACACAGTCTCTCTAATATGCACTATATATATCTGTGTTATTAATGAGAAAAAATCTATTCAGTGGTGGGCAAGACTTAATTGTGTATCGTGTGATTGGTGCTTGGACTTTAACCCCCCCCCCTCATTCCCCAATTGGCCACACACACCTGTCTCCACGCTGACTGACAGGAGTTTGAAGAGAAACCACCCTTCTGTTGACATCAGTTTATGTTCAACACTGCCAACGGAGAGTTGAGCCTGACTGGCTCAAGAACCTTTCACAACCTACAAGCGTGAATAATAATATCTGTACAGGGGACATAAACCGGTGCACTTTCACTCATTTTGCATGTTGTGCCATTACTAAATGCAATTTGCAATGTGTTTTCCCAGAAAATGTGTGCAGGATACTAGACGGAGTTAGCAATTTCTCAATAGTACAACATGAATTGTGACTTACTCAAACAATGTGCTGCATGTTTGTATTAGGTACCTTGTGAAGAGAATGGATTGGGCGTGCCTGTGTATTAGCAACATGACCTTGCAGTGTTGAGTCTCCAGACAAGCTGTGCTTTCTAATCCACCAAAATAAATAAACCAATACAAGGGTGTGTGTGTGTGTGTCTTTGACTGTGGGTTCGTGTGTGTGTGTGTGTGTGTGTGTGTGTAGCCCATGTATGAGAGATACCCACGTAAAGCTAGAATGCCAAAGTCTTGCTCTAATTCACTCCATAGAATACATGCCCCACAACACCTCACTACTCAATATGTTACCATAAGGAAGATTTTGAAGAATGTTTCTGTGAAGTCAAGACAAAATAATTTTTTTCAGAATTTTTCTAACGTTTGTCACGTTATGAGATTTTGTCTTCAGCAAGTTGCTGAGTGTTATGGCAATGTCTAGTGCTCTGTACTACTGTTACAGCTTAATACACCAGAGTCCTTTCCTTACCACGGACCTGAGAAAATACTGTGAGAGGGGTGAGGATTTGAGGATTTGAGAGGTGGTCATGTTCATGGCAGCTGTGATGTAAACCCATTGAACTACACAGACTCACCCACCCTAATTCAACCTGACCCAGACCTAGCAGCATAGCTAATCGAAAGGTCTTCCTCGTCAAGGTCACCACTGAGGACAAACAAAGTTTCACAATTCACATTTCTCTCATTAGCCTACTTTTGAAAACGAATGAAATGCTCATTCGTTTCCATTCTGGTGCAGCCGAAATGCCTATAAACCTAATGCAGCAAAGTTTAGCAATAGTTTATGTCGTTTATCACAGGTGTTAATAAAAACGTGTACATGTTTTTTTCTGATAATGAATGAATACGACACCTACGTAAAATCCCTGTCATGCTTTGAGGCAATCACAGTATATCTGCGCCTATAGGATGGGTCCATCGGTTGAGCGTGCATTGAGCAATAACGATGGATTTAAAAATATGGTTAATTTAGATCTACAATACCCATTTTGAAATAACTACATTTTCAAACATGACATTTGACATTACCTCCCCTCCAAGTTGCTGAAACCCAACTGGCATGGCTACAGGCTGAGATACAGATAGTAGCCGTTCAGTCGTATCTTTCGTTCGCGCAGTCCCAACCACGTGAAATCCCTTTGTAGACCCGAAGAATCCACGCACGTGTGGAATTAAAGTGATCCAAAAAAGGAAAAATCCACGATAAAGAGAATAAATTAGGCGCAAGTGTTTATTCGTCTCATTCACTGGATCCTGTCTTCTATGAAGTTCGTGGTGCGTCCGTACAACTGTAATAGAATGCCATGGCCACAGTCTCTCTCACAACTCTTGGTCTTTTCTAAAGGAGGGAGGGGTTGTAAGGGGTACTGGAGGGAGGTTTAGCCGTCCCTACTCTTGAGAGCCTGTGACAGAGGTCGTCTTTTGCGGAAAGACGCAAGCAGAAAGCTTTCTTGACCTTATCCACCATTGCCTGAAGGCAAGTGTGTCAACTGTATACAGACTGGTGAAATCACCACACCAGTGAGTTCTTTGACCTCCTTTCAAACACGGCCTTTTGGAGATGGAGTTGGAAAACTGTATCTTTGGGGTATTTTTTGTTTTTGCAAAAAGACATAAATTCAGCATTGTCTATTACAGTCTATTTCATTGTCAATCAACGTATATTTATACAAAATATATTTTGTTTTGTTGCCAGTAACGGAAACAGTCCTGAGTCCCGTGCAAAGGCTTGGCCTGAAATATACTGAAGCCACTGTCCACCAGCACTGATCTGAGGCTCTGACTCTTGTGCTGTACAGCCAGAACAGACTTGTCTGTGCCTCTATGTCTCCTATTGTCTGTCATT
Organism: Hypomesus transpacificus; assembly: GCF_021917145.1. Lineage (NCBI taxonomy): Eukaryota > Metazoa > Chordata > Actinopteri > Osmeriformes > Osmeridae > Hypomesus > Hypomesus transpacificus. The sequence goes on from NC_061084.1 coordinate 5,599,714, forward strand.
TTAGCTGCTGTGAATCCACCAGGCTATTTTCAAACACATGCCAAAGGGGCCATGCACCCAGCCAGTACACCGCCGGATCACCTCATCCACAAACCCTCCCCTATTTCACACAAAATATTAATCCTTCCCCAGGCAACAGGTGGAGCCTAAATTTGGAACATATCACTCGGGCTGGTGCTAGAGAGGTGGAAATTGGGGACAGCAAGTAGGTGTGTCTAGAGGCATGGATTAGGGAGTTGGGGGGCGTTGGTTGGGAGGTACAACAGAGCCTATGAAATAGCTAATGGAAAATGACTGCTCTTTAACTCAGTCCAAGCCCTACTCACCCCCTCCCGCTTTGAATCGACATGTTCATCTCATGCCACTCTCTACCGCTCCATCCTACTCTGATCTGATGCGTGGATTGAGAAACAGAACCTGACACCCTCTCTCAAAGCCAGGGCCCCAGTCCCAGTCATGTGTGTGGCCCACACTAAATGGAGAGAAACTCTATACCCAGAGAACAGTGGGTTGGAGCCCCCAAAACCAGCAGAGCATGTGAACATCCAGGGCCAGATAGATAAGAGAGGTCATTGGATCTATTTAAAAATTAAAAGAGAAACACATATGCTTTCATGAGAGAAGAATACATTTGGAATTAGGTAAAAAAAAATGTTTTTACTTAAACTCAAGCTCCCAGACATGTCTACACAGCAGTAGTATTACATTTACATGTATGCATTTAGCAGACACTTTTATCCAAAGTGACTTCCAAGAGAGAGTTTTACAAAAGTGCATAGGTCACTGATCATAACAACGAGATATCCCCAAACATTGCTGGTAGCCAAACATGAAGCATACATTGTGAAAACCAAATAAGTCTCAAAGGGAAAACCAATAAGAGCATGTAGTTAAACAAGTAAAAAAAAATATATATAAAATACAATATACAAATATAAGATTATAATTTTTTTAATCATAAATACAGACATAGGGAGAGGTGTACCAAGAACTGTAAGATGTATCATACAAGTATTATATACACATACATAGTTAAGTTAGCATTTACATGCAAGCCAGTATGCACACTTTCCCTTATACCCTAAACTCAGCCTTTGTTAACTTTGAAACTCACAGTGCAAATGTCATTTGTGTTTGTCCCAAAACTGAGAACGACAATCAAATATCTAAAACAAAGTCACACCACCTCACAGATGAGAACATGTGACTGCCCTCTAATAGTGACTCAGGTGACCTGGCAAGTCAGGCGATGTAAATACCGTTCCTTGGTAATGACTATGCGTGAGAGTGTGTTTGTGTGTGTGTATTTGCCTGGGGGGCCTGTATTTGCCTGGTTCTTAATATTGTTACAGTAACATGATGTGTGGGAAAAGAACGGGTGCTATTTAAAATAAGGATACAGGTATGGAGCAACCTGCCATATCAATAAATACATAAATAAATGTACACAACATGCAAAACTAAAAAAAATGCACAATTGCATGCATTAATACATGCATCAATGAATGCAAATAAATAAATGAGTGAGGAATTACAATTTTTGGGGAGAGAAAAGGCTTAAATTAATATGTTATATTCCTATCCAGTTAGACCCAATTTATTTATTTGTTCATCCAATATGATAATGGGAGGGTGTAGAACTGTGGGAACAGATAGTCAGACAAGACAGACAAGCAATTTTTTAAATCTGACATACACTGAAGAGCAGGGGCGGTTCTAGGGTGGGGGTGGGGTGCATTGCCCCTGTGACAACAAGCTTGTACCCCCTTGTCCCCCCATCCCCACCTTCACCAACCCATTGATGATGGGTAAAACCTTCTGCTCTGTTTGTACTATTTAGTTGTTTAGTATCTACTTCTCACAGTAGCCTACTTCATACACCCCTATAGGGCTTTTGTTTTTATTTATACACCGACACGACCGGTCTATATCATTTAGCCTATATAATATATATAGCCTAGCATTTATCATTGTAGCCTAGATACTTTATTTAAAAAATATTAATTGTGAAGTAGATTTTTCAACGAGACTGGTTGTTGTTAATAAAGTAAAAATTTATTGCAGCACGCCAGATGTCAGTGGTAAAATAATCGCTTTACCTAGGGTGAGTGCCTACACCCGCCAACTGTAGGCACTGGTATTCACTGGTAATCACTGGCAGAAAGAAAAAGTTCCTTCATGAAACTTAGCAAAACAAGATGTGTATTATCTTGAGTAACTGGGTCATCATTTCTGGAAAGAGACATTTGTCAGCAATGTCTCTTTTCTTTTTTTCTTGCGTTTTGAGAACCACAAAGCCAAATTCCATGATTTTCGAGAGGAGGTTTACACTATCTCTAGCTAGCCTACGGCCGATATCAAAAAAAAAAAATCAAGCAAGAGGAAAAACATGTTGTTTTGATTTTTGGGTGAACTTGTTTAAGCAACAACTCAGACAGTAGTCTACACCAGACCGGTTATGCTAATAATTTCCCAAAATATTTGACAAATCTGAGTTTGAACCAACTAGTTAAATGTTAAAAACAGAATAAATTACAAATTTGCCAGACTAACCGAAATAAGCCTGTCTTCATGGGTGAGCTAGCTTTAAGAAACGACCCAGTTTCATATATTGCATATGGCGCTATTCAATTTAAAAACATACATTTGCCTTATGTAGCCTGTGATTGGTGGCTGGTCCAGGAGTTCAACCTTCCCCATTCAGGTTTTTCGGGAAATCCCCTAAACGTGGAGCAGCTTGCATCAAAATATTGTTTCCGCAGATTGCAAGCGACCACGAACGACTGGTCGATTTTTATCTTTGTTAGAAAGGGTGCAACCTAAAGAATTACACAACATTACTCTACAGGAAGCGAGGTATTTTAGTCAATGTGACGATGCGATATGTTCACAGTTTTTTTGTCATTCATTAACTGAAAAGTTTGCTCTCTTTTCCCACATAGCATGGGACATACTAAAACAAACGCATAATCGACGTCGAGTCAAGCTAGATAGCTAGCTAGCTGCAACCTAGTTTGCTGGCTACACTGATAAGTGCTAGTTAATTAGCCACAATCACGTTTAGGCTTATCCATTGTTAACGCATGTAATTGTCTAACTTGATATCAGTCACTTGCGTCGCCCAAAATGATTGCATGTTTGTTTAAGCCTTAAGTTTAACTGAAAGAAGAAATTATGGTAGCTAGTCTAGCTAGCTCTAGGTAATGTAGCCCTGTGTTTAGTTTTACATTAACATTTACTTGCCTCTTCAACGAATTAATCCCGTTTTAGTGATGCTTTGGACTCAACATTTGAGCATCTCTCGCTCACCTGCTTGTTCTGCACACATTGTATAATTTACAATTACTCTGAAGTTATTTACTGTTTGTCAATTAGCCAGAGAAAGGGGTATGTTGGATGTGGGGTAGAGTAGACTGAAGTTAGAATCTAGTTAGTTATTTAGCTGTATTCCATCCCCTCGTCTCTTGTAGAACGTAGAAATGGTTGGCTATATAGTACAAGGATTAAGTGCATCAGCTAGCCTTGCTCTTTTATTATTTTAAAAAAAGAAGAAAAAAAAGGTGTGTGAATAATGTCTAAAGTTCAGATCCAATGGTCTTTGGTTAGCCTCTATCCAAGGAGTTATATAAGTGAGTCACCATCATTGTACTTTTTACTTTCTTTTGATTCACTTTATTTCTTTACTTTAAACCACCCTGAGTTCCTGCTTCAGTCGCTGCGCTGTTATAGATGCATTCCAAGTCGTACTTCTTAAATTGTTTTTCTTCATTTCTTTCTGCCTCACCTACCTTCACAGTTCCCACTCATCTCGCAACAGTGAAAGTGTTTATGTCTAAATCATCAATTCACTTCTATTTTACTCAATTCTTCCTCACAGACCCTGTCGCCTTCCTGTCTCCAGCCTCCTTCAGCACCACCTAACATTACCGGGCGAGCAGCTGAGAGAATTAACGGGGGACACCAGATGGAAGAGCTGTTGGACAACCTTGCCCTGAGCCAAGGCTCCTTTCAGAAGCTGTGGGAGAACATGTAAGATGAGACAATCCTTTGGCCTGGTAACGTATATACCTATGAGATGATACAAATACTTACATTTTTTTCTATCTTTTTGTACCTCTCTTACACATATTCCTCTGACTACTGACAGTCCAGCTCCCTCCAGAAACTGGGAAGAATTTAACGCTACGGTAAGTTAGGACCATATAGAGGTTGCCTTTCATAACTGTCATCGCCCTGATAAAAAAAGGGCTGAATTTTATTTTAGGCCTAAAGCTACGTTTCGAAAGTAAGTGAGTGATGTTTTTCCACCCTCCAGCTCATACCTGATGATGCTCTCCATGAGGGTTTTGACGAACGCCTCTTTGAGCTGCCTAGCACCCAGGAGTTCTCGGGGTTACCTGTGGACAACGTGCCACCCCCGACCTCCACCGTGCTGTCCACTGTCGACCACCCAGGCCAGCACAGCTTCCAACTGAGCTTCCAGGATTCCGGCATCGCCAAGTCTGTCACTTCCACTGTAAGTACAGGGGATGTAGATTCACTTGGTTGTTTTTAATGCGTTTGGTTACAGTATCTCTTGATGGCATAACATACTCAGACTCGAGGTGTCAAACTAGCTCTTTCAATCCCTCACCCTCTACCACACTGATTGGTAGCATATACAAGCGTCACACAATTAACATTAGTATCACACCGAGCTTTGTGTAGTGCACATATTAAACTTTTTGTATAACCTCAGACTGCTGCTTGACAGCAAAGCCATTAACGAAATGTGTGTGCAAATTAATGTATGGGCTGACATGCATAAGCGGTTTAAAATATCTGTGATTAGTTGTTGACATCCCTAACCATGAGCTTTCATTCTGATATAAAGAACTGGCCGTACAATGTTCTGTAACTAGCGCTGTCAGTTAAACACGTTCTTAATGGCGTTAACGCGAACCCATTTTAACAGCGTACATTTTTTCATCGCAAGATTAACGTTCTTTTTGGCCTAGCAAACTTTCGTTTTTTTCACGTGCTGTTGCAACAACTACTGACGTTAGAAAAACTACAACACCACAAAGGATTTAGCTAGATTGGAAACAAAAAAACAGGCACGCCACACACTTGTTTTGGCTTGCGAGCCGGCTAAAGAGTAGTAGGCTAACGTTACGTTTTGAGTGGATGGCGAGCGCGAGACGCCAAAATGGATACCAATAAGATTCTGAATGGAAAGTTTACTTTAAAAAAGTTGCCAAATGGTTCCATTGACAAGACCAAAGTGATATGTGTGTTTTGTTGTTGTGAACTGAGCTATCATAGCAGCATGTGCAGTCTGAAATACCACTTAATGGCCAAGTGCACAGCTGATGCGAATTCTCCGCCCCCTCGTCAAAGCCAGGCGATTGCAATGTTGTTTATAAAAATAAAATAAAACATTTGCACCAAAGCAGTCCGATACACTTTTCCATGTTGATCAGGTGAGAGTCAGATGACTGAGCGGTGAGGGAGTCAGGCTAGTAATCAGAAGGTTGCCAGATCGATTCCCCTCGTGCCAAAATGACGTTGTGTCCTTGGGCAAGGCACTTCACCCTACTTGCCTCGGGGGGAATGTCCCTGTACTTACTGTAAGTCGCTCTGGATAAGAGCGTCTGCTAAATGACTAAATGTAAATGTAATGTAATAAGAGCATTAAAATGAGAAAAAAAGTATGGGACAAAAAGAAATCAAGGGACATTTAGAATAATGGATACAAATCTGCAATTAATTGTGATTAATCGCAAGTTAACGATGACATGCGATTAATCACGATTAAATATTTTAATTGTTTGACCGCACTATCTGTATCTAAACATTGGGTGTGCAGCAAACAATACCAAAATAGGGGGGATTCTTTCGAAATTCAAAGTGAACCAGGCGTACAGACAGCATAGAAAACTGTAATGCCAAAATGTTGTCAGCTCTGAAATCATTACGTCTACTGAAAAGGGAACTAATTTGCAGAACTGTTATTAGTTGTATGACTTAGTAATTCCTTTCCTTATCATTATCCCAGAAGCCTGGAGAGATGTGATTGCCTAGCCCGTGATGTTTCCTATCAGTTTCACCCAGTTGTAAATATACATATTTAGAAATTACTCGAGTTATTACTTTAACCTCAAATTATCCCCAAAAAGGACACAAAACAGTGAATAAAGCGTATTATGGCGATTTATATTTATTCTGGCAACATAATAAATGTGCTTCACTCCTTCTCAAATGTCAGTCAGTCAGCAGCATGAGCCATTACCTTGGCTTCCTCAAACAATGGTGGTCCAAACACTGGTGTGAACAAAATGGTTTTGTGACGCACTTGGTCGTTCTCCGTGAACTTATTTGTCCATTTTAGGGGATAAGTTACCGAAAATGAATATACAAAAATACAAATACAACATACAAAATACAAGTACAACATAGTTATACAAATATAACTCTTAATATGGATTTTAATTTATCAAGTATTTAGTCTCCTTCAACCTCAGAATGATAGGATTTAGTCTCCTTCAACCTCAGAATGATAGGATTTTTCAAATATTTCACCCTAGGTTTAAATGGCCTAATTTAATTTTGACAAAATGTTGTACCTTACCGATGACAAAGGATATTCCATTCAGTTGCATTCATGTGGCCTTCATTTCATTGTGATGATTTGCTAAAAATGCAAGTTTAGATGATTTGAAGTCAGATTAAAAACAGCCAATTGTGCAAAGGTTTACCCCAATGCCTTACTGGTCGGCACACTAGGATAGGCCTATGCGGATTAATGTTAGGTTGCGCTATCACTAAACCAACGCCCCCTGCTAGTCCGTCATTGGTCTAAGAGAGAGTTGCTGGCTGGTTGCAATGCATGGGTCAGACAAGACGGGGCATGTTCCTCACACAGGAACTCTTTTTTTCCAGCAAGAACAGGGTTAAAATGCAGCACGCCCAATCAAAAGAAAGGTATGAGATACAAATGTAATTAAAGTGTTTCAATGTTCAAAAGACTGACTTCTAGACTGAGTATTGAGTGTGATTACAACTTTTTCAGTAGTTTGAGATGCATTGTCTAAGCCCAATGAAAGCGCTGTGATTGGAGCACAGCGTTTTTCGTCCCCTGCTCTTCTAACCTACTTGATAACTTGCTTATTCAAACCTACTTATTGGCTTCATTCAGAGTAAATGCACATGTCCTAATGCCAAATCTTCATTCATTTTTCCTGTTTTTCCTTTTCCCCCTTCTCCCCTCCTCCCAGTTCTCCCAGCAACTGAATAAACTGTACTGCCAGCTGGCCAAGACTTGTCCCATCGAGGTGCTGGTGGCTGTGGAGCCCCCCCAGGGAGCTATCCTCCGGGCCACCGCCGTCTACAAGAAGGCGGAGCACGTGGCCGAGGTGGTCCGCCGCTGCCCCCACCACCAGAAGGTGGCCGAGAACAACGAAGGTGGGAAGGAATGTGTGTGAGAGAGAGAACACAAAAAGCCTCGTACAGGTCGTATACAGGGGGAAGAACTGAGTCCCAACTGTTCCTGTCACCCCCTCAGGCGTGTCCCACCGCAGTCACCTAATCCGAGTGGAGGGGAACCAGCAGGCTCAGTACGTGGAGGATGAACACACCGGGAGACAGAGCGTCACAGTGCTGTACGAGCCCCCCCAGGTGTGTGCCCGCCCCCCCCCCTCCACACCCCACTCCTGCTGTAGCTCCGGAAAAGAACTGCTCGACATGCTACGGTGCAGCCAACCCAGTCGATCTGCATCTTTAAGATCCGAGCAGTAATCAAAGCATTTTTTTAACAACAAGAACAAGGCTTGGTGCCACGTAAGCAAGGCGACTGTTTAGTTATGATGCACTGTCTATTTTTGAAGGGTTTGTTTGACTGTTTATTCGCAGCTGGGCTCTGAGGTGACCACCCTGCTGCTTAACTACATGTGCAACAGTAGCTGCATGGGTGGGATGAACCGTCGGCCCATCCTGACCATCCTGACCTTGGAGACACCTGAGTGAGTCCCTCCTTTACTCGCTTTTGCGTTTTTCTGTGAGATCCTCATTTGATTGTACATCTGTGTGTGTGTGTGTTATATAATGGGTCTTCATCTCTCCTGTCACCTTAAGGGGCCAGGTTCTCGGGCGCCGCTGTTTCGAGGTTCGTGTTTGTGCCTGCCCCGGACGCGACCGCAAGACGGAGGAGGTGAACGCCAACAAGCCCCAGAACGGCACCAAAACGCCCGGAACCAAGAGAAGTAAAGCAGCATGAAATCCTATCCTACCTTGCAGTCTACTTTCCTTTTACCTTCCTCCTAACCCCCCCCCCCCCTCCCCCCCTGTTGGTGTCCTCTGTCCTCATGTTGTCTCTCTCCTCAGAGAGCCAGCCAGCACCTGCTACAGAGGCCAAGAAAGTCAAGAGCACCAACTCTGGTTCCGAAGATGACGATATCTTTGTCCTCCGCGTAAGTACAATGTGGCAACTACCAAAGACTTCAAAAGTTGCGTTTTTCAGTTCGAACTTCTATTAAACTGACTCACCCTTCCAGGTTCATGGAAGAGAGCGCTATGAGTGGCTGAAAAAGGTCAACGATGGACTGGAACTGATGGACCGTATGCCAGCAGCTGATGTTGAGAAAGTCAAGCTGAAAAGGTAAATAAGCCTCTGTAGCCATTTTGGGGGAAATTCAAGCTACCTGTGTGTCTGACTGCAGACTGCATATGGGCTCCCAACTAACGCCATCATCTCCTTAAACAGTCAGAAGACGGCTAAACTCGAGATGGAGCCAAAGAGTGGCAAGCGACTGCTACTGAAGGACAGCTCTGAGTAGCCACAGAAGCCGCATGTTGTGTGTGGGTCCATTGTGACAGCTGGAGCTAAATTCTACCCACTTAGAGATAAGTTTGTCCACTAGCACTTTAGCTTAGTTTAATGATTTGGCCCTATCAGTTTCGTACCCAGAAATGACCAACTAATATGCTGACAGCTCTCATTGGCCAGTTCCCCTAAAGAGTTTTGTTTTTACAAAATTGTTTGTACAATTTCATGTTTTTGTATAATCTCCCTCCCTGCTAAAAATGCATTACCATGTATGCTATCATATGTATTTTCTGCTGTAATGACTATGAAACGTTGCTTGATTATCTTGTTGGAACTTGGTGCTAAGGCAGAATGCTTACTTTTTTATGGAAAAATACATTGCAGGATAGGCCTGTCAAGTTTGGTGGTCAGATGGCTGAGCGGTTAGGGAATCGGGCTATTAATCAGAAGGTTACCGGTTTGATATCTGGCTGTGTCAAAGGGAGGAGTGTCCCTGTACTTACTGTAAGTCGCTCTGGATAAGAGCATCTGCTAAATGTAAATTTCACCCAAAGTTTGGCGTGAGATTACATTACATTTATATTTAGCAGACGGTCTTATCCAGAGCGACTTACAGTAAGTACAGAGACATTCTTCCTTAGGCAAGTAGGGTGAAGTGAAGCCCAAGGACACAATGTCATTTGGCACGGCCGGGAATCGAACCAACAACCTTCTGGTTAATAGCCCCACTCCCTAAACGCTCAGCCATCTGACCCCGCACACACACATTATTACATACTTGTCAACGTTTGGGTACAAAACCGACCGGCGACGGGAGGGAGGGTTGGGTGAGAGCACGGCGAATGTGTGAGACTTGAGAGCCCTGTGTCAGAGTTTCAATAAAATACATTTTCATAAAAGGTTTGCCTCTTGTCAGTTTCATGGTAGGCTTTGAAGCCAGGTGTGACACCATTTTACTATGCTACTCAGGTAATATACAATCCCTTTGTAGTTCCAAAATTATGATGAAAATACTTGATTTGCAACAACTTTTAGTTTTGCATGTAGGGACCATGCTCGTTGAGTCAGCCTGCCTTTATCAATACTCTGCTTGTGTATGGTAATGCAAAACAGCTGAATTCCTATGTCATTACTGATAACGGGTACTGTAGGCAACCTGAGTTCTCTTTACCTGTTTTGAATGTTTACCATTTTTTACATCCTCATATAGACTTTACAGCCTTTCAGGACACAGTTGTGCTTGCGATGCTTCGAGGCAAACCTGTGCGAATAAAGTAGGAAAGGTGATGCTTATAATCTGTTTTTTGGGGGGGTTCAGAACCAAAGCAACTTTTGTTGACAGTAATTCAGTAGTTATATTTTCAAATAATGTGTAGTTGGATTTTCTGACCAGAACCAGAATTAGACTCCATTGTCACAAATCTGAGGATGAACAGGATACATTTGATATTTTTGGGTGAGTAAAATATGTATATTTCAGATATTGCAAAGTGACACCTTTTCTTTGTTTAGGCTCCAAACTCCAACATTTAATTTGATAAAAAAAAGCCTTTGAAAGTGAAGTGCAAGTAAAGAAAGTACGCTTCTACAAAGGAAATATCATTCTTTCAATACATACATACATAGACGATTCTGTGCAAAGGGTAGTGATTTTATTATTTTTGCTTACAAAAACATGCTCAAATTTAATACTAGGTCTTAAAATGTAAAATTAATCATTGAGTACAACGAACCATGATAGAACATAAAACACTGACATCACTTTGAAAACAATTCTAAAAACATTTCATGGTTTTCTTTACATTAATTAAAACATTTAAGTGTTTTCATCCCAACAGTAGGGGGTGCAAATGCACCGCCTGCACCCGCGATAAAATTGCCTATGCATACATATTAAGTGGTAATATGTAATAAGGTATATGCAGTATAAAATGTTTTTGTTATGAACTTGCCACTGTTATAACAGCCCTTTAAATGTATTGAAAGAACGATATTCCCTTCCCCTCTCACTTAAACTGCATTGTCTGATACTTATAGTGCAGTGCATTAGTATTTGGACAGTGACAAACCAACTTTTGTTTTCAACCATGTTATCATGTAGTGTAAACAACCCAATTTGTATTTTATGATGGCATACTTCCTTACTTCCTGGACTAAAGGCAAACATTATGCAAAAACTAATCTCTCTCTTTCAGCTCTGTGTTGGGCGTGTTGTGGGGCTGAACCTCAGTACTACAAATTGTCCAATGCCTCCACCTGGGACCAGGCAAGACAGCACTGCCAGGTACAGGAACATCCAGATCAGGGGCCGTATTCACAAAACATTTTATTTCAACAGTAAAAGTTCTCCTAAATAGCAGTAAAAGTTCTTAGCTAAGAGTTTCCTCCTAAAACATATTCACAAAGCTGCTGACACCAACTTTTACGAAGGAATGGGGAGAAATCTTAAGCTAAGACAAAGGGTGGGGTTGACCTTGTTGCTATGGATGATGTCAACAAGCTTATTAACTATGACCACAGTGATTGGCTAATAGGGGATGGGTCTTTGTCAGTTCATTTCCTCATAGAAATATTGTAGAACGAGGTACAATGTTGCCATATTAAAATAAATATTTTAAATTGTAGGCTAAGTGCCACTAATTAAACTAATTATATGTTCAGCTAATTATCCGCCTCTTACATGTGCATCTCATAAACAAATGGTGAATATGCATAAAGGCAGCCGTATGAATTGTCTATCTGGGGTGAGATGCACATGTAAGAGGCGAATAATTAGCTGCAACAAGCAACAACATCCATAGCAACAAGGTCAACCCCACCCTTTCTCTTAGTTAAAGATTTCTCCCCATTCCTTAGTAAAAGTTGGAGCTTTGTGAATATGTTTTAGGAGGAAACTCTTAGCTAAGAACTTTTACTGCTATTTAGGAGAACTCTTAGTGGTAAAATGCTCCATGTTCTAATTATTGTTGTTTCATTCTATCAGGTCTGCTACAAAGAGATGGTGAGCCTGAATCCTCAAAATGTCCTCCACCTGATCCAGAACCTCACCACCGATTACTGGATCGGGTTCCGCAAGAAGCTCAATGGCTCAGAACCCTGGTCTCGCTGGTCCAATGGTGAACCGATGTCCTTTCAGAACTGGTACCCAGGGCGACCTGTTCTATCCAAACCCAAGGTTCCGGTTGTCTATATAAATCATACGAACATCACATACGTAAAATCCGCATGTGGTTGTTGCTGCCAGAATGAGGAAACCACAAACAACAATACATTTGGGTTTAACGGAAATACTTCTGATTTTAGTACACTTCCACCAACGACTAAACTGACGACTATACCAACGACTATACCAATGACTATATTGGTATCTGAACCAGTGACCAATGGCACCACTACTGACGATGAGGTTGTTTACCTTGAGGACCCATGTGTGTCCATTGTCAGCTCCGGACTCTGGTTTGAAAAGAACTGCTCTGAACGTTTGCCCTATATTTGCTTTGAAGGTAAGCAGTTAGTTCTGTAGTTAATTGTTCAAGTTCTGTGTAAAATACTGATTTGAATACTTTGCATTTTGAATGTATAAATGGGATTTTACCTTGTTTATATGTGCATTCAAATGCCTTTGTCATTTGCTCTTCTTTTTCTCTTAACTGCCCCATCGCAACCAACACCTGTGCCTAGAACGCTTCTATGGCAAGGCTGAAGTGACCAACATAACCCTGCATAATGCTACCCTGACCTGGTTGGCTGGGCCTGGTGACATTAGTCACTACCTAGTGAACGTCAGAGGGGAACAAAACCGGACATTTAACCAAAGTGAACTGACCTATTATTTCACTAACCTGACCCCAGGTGCACTGTACACTGTTCAGGTGTTCCCCATCAAGTGTGAGAGAGAGCTCAACCCTCAAAATACATCCTTCTACACCAGTGAGTATTCTTATATTGTTATGGTTAATGGTAGCAATAAGTAGTGCTGCTAATACAAATACTGTTAGTTGTTATCACTGGTACATGTATTTTAGATTATGTTAAACTGTTGAATTGCTAAGCGATGTAATGTACTAAAAGGCTAGGAAGAGTAAAGACCAGAAATAAACAGAAGAACGTCAATGACAACAATCTTGCATCTTCCATTCTAGAACCTGACGTAGTCAACAACCTCAATGTTACCAACGTCACAGAAACAGCTGTGTTCTTGTCCTGGGATCCGCCATATGGAAAGTCTGATCTCTACCAGGTCAGGCATGGTGAAATGAAACTCCGTAGTAGTTTCATTTCTACTACAAAAACAAGTACAAAAACACCGTTTAAAGAAGTCGTCAATCTGACACCTGGAGGCTCCTACATGTTTGAGGTCAACGTTGAGGTCAACAACTCCAAAGAGGGAGATCGGGTGAACATTTCAGCCTTCACCAGTAAATGAACTATATTCAAGAGTGCTATCTGGCATTTTCCTTGATTTAAAAAAGAAAAAATACAATAATACCATTTAAAAAATGTCATTCTCTCTCACAGAACCAAGCACAGTTTTCGATCTGAAAGCCATCGACCCAAAGTCTAACTCTCTGCTTCTTAATTGGACACATCCAGCCGGAATCTATTCTAATTACAAGATCTGTGTGTCGTGGAAACATTTGTAAGCTGACCTTTATAACAATTTAAATGTACAAAATACATTTGAAATGTTCAAAATAAATGTCTATATATTCTACACTATTTTTAGTATACCATGATTTTAAAAATATGATTACATCAATTTGGTTCTTTAGTAAGGCAATCTATACATCTTTATCTGATCACTTACATTTACAACCATGGTCCAACATAAAATATATATTTTGACAAAAAATCTTTTAACACGATGATCCCCATTTTCGTTAACTTGAAAAGACCTTTGCAAATGTTCAATTGATGAAGTGCTGATCCTCCTACAGCACTGGGTACTGTAACACAACCAGCGGTGATAGTACCACTTTCAGTGTGGAGAACCTGCCTGCAGGCACCAGTGTGAACCTGAGCGTGGTGGTCCTGGTGCAGGACAACCCTCTGGAAGGAGACTCCTTCAATGAAACAGGCTTTACCGGTAAGGATGGTCGGATTGCAGTGTATAAATGAAAGGCTCAATGGATGGGCTGATGGATGAATGAATGTGTGAAATGCTGTTGAATGCATAGATGAATGACTGATGATTTCAAAGCTGCCATTTTTAAATAATCAACGTGTCTCTCTTTTTTTCTTTCTCTCTATCCAGCCCCAGGACCCGTATCTAACATAATAATGCTTACTGATACAAACTCTATTAACGCCACCTGGGTCTCACCTAATGGAAACTATGAGGTTTTCTGTTACAATTTAAGATTGGCAGACACCGACATGAGCCCTGATGTTGACCTATGTCTTTTTAACACAACCAAGAATCATGCTGAGTTTACAGATAAACATTCTTCTGTCAAATACAATCTGTCTATCCGGACCAAAAATGGAGACCTAAAAAGCGAATGGGTGTTCGAGACCAATTTCACATGTGAGTGACTGGAATTGAGTCTCATTGGGTTTCTCACTATCTTAGTGCTGTGGTGGGGTTAGGGGCTGGCCAGTCGCTTTGCCAATATTGCAGACTTGTGTGTTGCAAAGTATATGACTTTCTTACTGTTGACTTACAATTGCTCGCTCTCCCCTCTCATTTGTCTCCATTTAACCTTTTTCCCCTATTGTCTTCCTGGCTTTTCTCTTTTCTTCCCTCAGTGCCAAAGCCGCCACGAAATGCCAGGGTCATATCCAGCAACAGCAGCAGCGCCAATATCACGTGGGATCCCCCCGAGGATGCCTTAAAGGCAGTTGTGACCTACGAAGTCACGTATTTTGCGAAGTTCTGGAATGAGCGTGAGACGGTTGCTAACGTCACGAGTAACAGCCACACGTTTTTCAACCTGCGTCCTGGAACCAGTTACACATTTTCTATAGTCACAATTTCTGGAATTCATAAAAGCAACTCCGTTCCCACATCTAAGACAACAGGTAAATCATGCAAATGATAAACGTACACAACAATTTTTGGTGAATTTAATGCTCAAACATCCATCTAAATATGAACCAGCATGACAAGTGAATGTGGGTGTGTAAATATGTGTGTGACCTCTAATGTCCTTCCTTCACTTTTCCTCTCTTTCTCCTTCTCTCAGACCCAAATCCAAGTTTTTTATATCTGGACATGGAGTGCTCCGCTGCTACGGTTTCCAATTGTACGGATAATACCCTGAAAATTATGGAACAGGTAAGGTCAATAATGACAAGGAAGCTTACTGGCAATTAGTTTTTTTCCCTAGGTTTTTCTGTGAGGGGTACATGTACTTTTTCTCACACACATATACAACCAAACTAACCTAACATTCTAAAACCCACACACACAACTCACTTTTCAATCTTTTTTTTATGAGAGATTTTCAGTTGTACGTGAGCATGTAATCTTCCAGTTTGTGTGAGTGTTTTGTTTCGGTTAAAAGCATTTCACTTGCATGTGAGAATGTAAATGAGTTTATATGTGTGAGAAGAAAAGTGCATGTTCCTTCCACATACAGTATCACAATTACCGTACTTTAGTTATTCAGAATAACATACCTTACAGTCCCTCACGTTTTTAATTGTGGTTGTGTAAATTTGTTGTCTTGCAGTTACGAGAACACATAAAGAATACATTTCATCAACAAGTGTTTTGGAAACTAGATGAACAACCTGATGAAAGTTAAAGAGTTCAAACACTTTCAGAGTAATCACTGTATACTGTGCAGGTTTGGTTGTCACAGTCTGTTTTTAATGCAAAATACTTGTATATCTTTATCATGTAATTTCACCGTCATTTTCAAGATTCAGATTTTGTTTAAAAATTGGATTGAACTTTGTCTAGATGTGGAAACATTAGTCATGAATCATAAAATAAAATAAAAACACTTATCTGTTATCTGACTTTCTCGTGGTGTTTTTGTCATAAATACCAATATGAGACAGCATGGGAAGGAATTATGATTTACATAAAAGTATAGTGTGTTGAGCCAACAATATGGACAGTCATGCAGTCATCAGTTATGCAAAACCTCACTAGGTGTCCCCCATCTACAACAACTTTGATGCAGTACTGCTGGGTGGAGAGAACATGTTGTCAAGTTAACCTGTAATAACCTGTAATGGTGGAATGAATAAAACCGATCCACGTCAAAATGAAGTAAAACCAGAAGTAGCACCTGTAACATTGGAGGTGACTATCATGACTAACATGTGCTGTGTTGTGTCATGCTTGTATGTGAATATGTGAATAGCTAGTGATATTGTCTTTCAATGTGTGTTAAATGAGCCTCAAGTCAAAGCGGTTCTAACACAGACAGTAAAAAGACTCGGGGGCTTAGAACCTATGACTTCTTTCAAGAAAAATATGCTTTACCATAAAACGTGCTCTAATTTCACAAGAGGAAACATTTTTGTTTTTCTCTGGGTGGGCGTGCAGAACATTGATTTTCATACACTGTACTTTTCCATTTACTTCAGTTTGAATGAAGTGTTAATCAGAGGTTGATTTGGTTGTATCCACAAACTGTGGGCTGGTGTTAATGTGTTATCTCAGCATTTGACTGGGGAGGGAAGTGTGTTCATTCACTCATTTCTATGGGTCTGCCCAAACATTTACAAGCAAATACGTTTAGTTTAACAGCTGTAATGGTGTAGCAACTAAAGCACTTACATAATAAGATAATCTTTATCTTATGAACTTTGTTTCAAGCAAGCGCATCTATAGTTAAACATTACATTTTACGTAATATTAGTGGCATTAGAAATGAAGGTTTGCGACATGCGAAAATATATACATAGAGATTTTATTCTTTTTTTCTTTTAGTAAATGTTATTGCACAAAAGGAGAGGGTTTTTTTGTGAAATAAATCAATTTTTAAGGTTTTTATGTGCTGATTCCATCCTCACAAATGTGTGATTTAAACTCTGAAATTCTTGTACTGTAACAATATTTAATGGGGGAAGAAATTTGGTCCATACAAAGTGTATTTTCAAATATCAACACGTTCATATTGGGAAAGTGCAGAGTACGGTGCATAGATAAACAGATTTACACATAAATAGATATGGATAGATACATAGTATAATAGATAATATATACAGTAATACAAAAAAGGTATGCGTAAAAACTGTAGTTTTTTTTCATTTTTTGCTTGGTTGTTTTAATTTGAAAAAGTGTCAGATTGCATTTAGAGCTTAGGCATAGAAGGACACATATTAATGCCAATGCACTGTTGTTTTTAATGACAAAATCGAACTTGAACCCCTCGTTATTTGATTCTACTTAATTTGTTCTTCTCCTGAATGTAGAGGGTCCATCAGACACAGGCAGGGAAATGAGCATGGGACAAAGTATTTGGGGCGATTTTAAAACGCTGAGATTTCGTGTGGTGAGACGATGGTGATGAGCGTGCGTCCGTCCAGCGGCGCGAACAGCGGGTACAGCTTCTCTCTGAAGGTGCCTGTGAATGTGTAGATGTGCGACTTATTCTCTGCGTTGAAAAAGGAGATCTGCCCTTCCCCGTAATCTAGATAGATGCCCATCCGGCGTGGCACTAGACTGATTGGCAGCAGGGTCTCAGGGTTGGTGCAGGCGTAAAACTGCCGTGTGCTTCGCCACAGCGACCAGTACCCGGACCGGGGGTTCATGGGAAAGCGGCCTAGGCGTTTGGAGTCGCCGGTGGTCAGACCGATGCGCCAGTAGCCATTGTTGGCAATGTCAACTTCCCAGTAGTGGCGCCCGCTGGAGTATCCCTCCCAGCCCAGCACGCCAGGCCAGCTGTCGAAGCGCTGGGGGCTGTAGGGCAGGGCTGACTCAGTCCGGCCCTCCTGGACCTTTAGGTAGTCATCTGAGAGCTGCAGCCATGGGTGGTTGGTTAATGGGTCAAGGGTTACGTCAGCTGCAATGTGAAAAAGATAGACATTTGAGAAATCTTTCCAATCTGGTCTTATTTTTCATGCTTTAGTTAGTCTGGTGGTTTGTGTGTTTTGTAAATGCAATGTTTTCCCTGGTGTATGTTCAGACCGGAGGTCCTCTTACCTGAGGCACTGCTGATCCAACTCCACACTACAAAAGAAAAAAGAATCCTTTAGATTCAGCTTCCATTTAAGTGTTTTAAAACACGTTGCTGTGCAAGTTGAACTGAAATACTTCCTTAAGTCGAAATGGTTTGTGACTATTTCAGTCTCTTCTTTGTCAAATATCCCTCACCTGACTTAGGTATGTATCTTGGTGCTCCAGCTTTCCAGGTATGTTGCTTAGCTGATAACCATAGCTGTGGAATCATATCCTGAAGAACATAACAAGAGAAATATGGTATTACTATGTTAGATTGGGGCCTAATAGTTTTGGAACAATTGTTATTGTTTCTAATCAAATTGACATACACAACAAATTATTTCAGTAATGCTCATCCTTCTTGTAGTTAACTTAAAGCTGCAGTAGGTAACATAAAATATATTTAAATATGACCAACTGCAACCCCAATTTTTGTCTGAACTCCTGCGCTCTGGTTTGAGTGACCCAAAAAACTGAGCTTAACACAACATGTTTATAGGGGGAAAAACTGGTATTTTTTGCTGAAAGAATTGAAATAAAGATTGTACCTATCATACCGCCATGCAGATAACACATTCTTTGGCCCTGCAATGCTGATACCCATAACTTAATAAAATAAAGGACACAGCGTATCTATATTCTGTTGTGGTCAGTGTTCTTATCAACATGTTTTATTATTCCACCACATGCCAAGCATCTCAATAGATACAGCTAAATAGACAACTGTCAATCATTCACTGTGGCTGAAATGCGGCAAGCATAAATGCGGCAAGCATAGATGCGTGAAGATCTTTGTGTGATATTTGCTTGGATTCTCTGTACTGTATTTTCCCATACAGTGATAGTTTGTTATAGTATAGAATTCACAACAAAGATAATCAAATGGAGGTTACAGGAGGTGCAGAATTGCAGCTAGCACGAAGATGCTAATTTTGGCTGACAAAAAGCGGTTTCAAAGATGGTGGTGTATAGAGGTTTACATATTTTTAAGTCAACTCAGCTTGATTTGCTCACACCAGCCTGGTTAGTGTTGTTGGGGGGCTCACCTTGCTGTCCTCCTTCAGCAGTGACCATGTGATGAACTCAAGCAAAGGCAGCAGGTTGACCAGCCTCTTCTTCCTCAGTCCCAGGAGACGCAGGACCTGACCCAACTCCTCGCTCTGCACCCCGCAGCTCTACACACACACACACACACACACACACACACACACACACACACACACACACACACACACACACACACACACACACACAAACAGACAGATACACACACCACACCACACACACAGACAGACAGACACACACACATGCACACACAACATACACCACACAGACAGACACACACACACACACAGCCAAACACACAGACAAACAGAGGTAAGTCAAAACAAAACACCCAGAAATAACTGTATTTCTATAACCTTTAGCCCAGATGATTAGCAGCTAGTGGCTTGGCACTGAACGAGTTCTTGGACATCAAATCTATTTCTATAAAACCCCTGGGAGCAAGCAGGAGATCTAATGAGCCTTGCTATCCTCCTGATAGATTAATCTCTACAGAAGTCCCAATTCTATACTTGTGAGTATTTATCAGTCTGACCGTTGGATCTTGATTCTCAGCCCTGACCTCTCACCTCTGAGGCGCTCTGCAGCTCCTTGGCCCACTCCATGATTCTCTGGAGCTCCTCGTTGAGGTCCTGTTCCCCCTTGACACGCCCCGTTTCCTTATCCTCCTCACGGCACTCCTTCGACAGCTGAGGACGCAAAGGGGATTAGGTTTAGACATTTTTTTAAACTGTTAACTGCTATGCAGATGTTTGATTAAGTTCCTGTAGAGTATAAGGAAGCATGATTTGCTTGTAAATCTTTTTTATTATTCTCTTTTACAGCGATAGGCACATGGATCCCATGGGACTTTGCTCACCTTGTCGACGTTATTCAGCTCGCTGGCCCACAGGAGGATGAGTTTCCTGCTCTCCTCCAGACTGCGCTCCGTACGGTGGTCGGCAGGGGGCACCCCTTGACTACTGCCCTCCTCTGGATCACTTTTCCCCTGAAACAAGACACAGGATCAAATACAGTGATACGGGTCTTTTGTTCGTGCAGGTTATTTGATGATAACGTCATCCTGATATGGAAGGCAGTTATATACAGTACAGCAATGTAACATTTTTGAAATATTGCTTGTTTTCAAAGCCTTACGCTCCAGGTGTGTGTAATCAACCAAGGTAATTAACGCCAGAATATCTGATGATGGAACTGAGGTGTATGTCTTCAGTTTACACAATTACACCCTCACTTGTAACTACATGTACAAGCACATCTCTGTAGTCTCTGTAAATCATTAGTACACAGCAATAAGAACTATCCTATCAGTTACATATGCCTGTGTCATTCACCTGGGGACGCTTAACTGTGTAAGCGTATCCAGTAGCAACGCTTATCCGATACGCGAGCAGCCATAAATCGTTTCCCATAATGGGAAATTGGGTGAAGGGTTATCTTCGTCACCAAAATTGACCAGAACTAGTTTTGAACGTTATCTTGTCTTACAAACTCTTAATGAAGATGAAAGATGAACTAAAACAACAATTTTTTTTCATGGACCAGTTAAAAAGTACATTGTTATACCATGAGAGGCAATAAAGAGACATTTGTCTGCCAGTGAAGTCTAATCCAGTACATGCAAATGAGGCAAACTCTCCTTTATCCTTTATCCTCTATTTCCTTGTCAAAAAAAATCTGAATTCTAGAGGTATTTACATAAACAAACTAGACATCAGAACTTGTGTGAACTTTGATCTTGAGCAGTTATTGAACTTGGCACATAATTAAATTGTTTGATAACACTCTTGCACGCAACCATTTGTATTCACTGATTCTCTTTACTTCATTGCTACTTTCTTGTTCCTTATTCGACCCCTTTTTTCTACTTCCCCAACTTTGCTCTTTAATATTATCTGCTCTCTTTCTGTTTCTGTAACTTACTCCTTTCTCTCTAAATATTTATATCAATCTCTTTTTTTATCCTTTGGCATTTCTGTCAACTGTATTGACAGAAATTCCCCTAAGCCCCTTTTGATCTAGTTTTCTCTCTTAGGGCCTACCTTGCAGACCTGGGCCACCTGCTCTTTCCAGTGATTGATAAAGTTGACACACTCCTGCAAGGTCTTCAGGTCCTTCAGGCCATTCTGGCGAGGGTGTTGCTGAAGAAGAGTGACACATTCACATACATCTGTATGAATGGACTAAAAGACCTAAAAAGCCACAGTGTGGCACATACAATGTACATAAACAATTATTTGGGACAAAGGACCCATGTATATAATAGAATACGATCACATTTCAAGTTTGAGACAGGTAATGAGCTGACTGTCAGATCAAGCTTATACCTGCTGTGTGTTGGTTTATTTGTGTGTACAGGCCAATGAGTGTGTGTGTATTCTGCTGTTTACTTTACACGGTGGGTACCTGCGAGCGTGTGGAAGGGGCGCTGCTCTTGAAGTGGCTGCTAGGGGCCGAGGAGTGGGCCTGGAGGTTCTCCTCAGGGAGGTTCCAACGCACCGCCCCAATGGAGTGACTCTGGGTGGACTCCTCTAGCCTCAGCCGAGAGGTCAGCTCTGGGGAGGAGAAGGGAGTGGAGGAAACATTGGGTTTCAGTCACAAACAGGAAGGATTTGTAAAATAAATCTTTTAAATCGTTTCTTTCTATGCAGTAATGTGTGTATAATTGTGGTTTGAAGTTATTAATGAAAGACACACTTTTTGAAAGGCATATGGTACAGCCATGGCCAAAAGTATTGGGAGCGACATACATTTTGTGTTTGCAAAGCTTGCTAGGCCTGGGCATAAAATGACTGCTAACGAAATTTCAGTAAGTCATATCATCAGTACAGGGGAAAGTGGGAACTAGTTCTAGCCAGGTGAAATCACTATCATTCTGATTGGATTTTAAGAGCAGATTGACTGCTGTAAAAAAGGGGACTCTTTGCATATATTGTTCCCTCCAAAAAAGCTTAAAAAAATATGAAATGTGCCTTACTGTGATTCCAATATTCTATAAAAACATGTAAAAACATTTTCCTTACATACTGAACCAGCAAACTGCAAAACACAACATTTATCATTGCCAAAACTTATGGCCACGACTGTACAGTCTTACAGGTAACTTACGTTTAAAACTTCTTTAACACTGAGATTTAGTATGTAATTTATGTCAAATTTATTTGGCAACAATTCCTCATTAAGTTTTGATGGTAATCTAAAACCAAATCATATGAAATCTATTATTTTATTGCCAGAAATGTCCAACTGGTAAGATGAAGGATTCACAGACGTCTTAGTATCAGTGATATGGCACATGCATCTCTGTAACCACAGGGTTTGTTTTAGATCAAATATTTTGGAAACATGCAGTCCAATATCTTCATCTAAATAACCTCAATATCCTCATCTAAATAACCTCAATGAAGGGCAAAGAAAGTGATACTTACTCGTCGTCTTGCTTTTCAGAATACTCTTCATCTCAAAGTGAGTCATCTCAAGTCCTACGTGAAAAAACATGCACCTTGAACATTTTCCAAAAGATGTCCAGCCATGAAGTAGTCATGTAATAATGCATCTAGGTAATAATCATGTAATAATGTATGTATGTATTTTTTTATGAATTTGAATACAAATATTTGTACAGCTGTAAAAATAAATTGGGGGAATGAACTGAAAGTTCTCATTTCTAACAGCGCAACATATTGCCATTATCAGGTTTAGTCAAAAACAACTAAATGCAATCAAAATATTGTAAAAAATAAAATAAAAATAGCATAAAAAACATGCAAATGACATGACCATAAATACATTTGATTAATCCATTTGACTAGGATTCTAAAATCGTGTACGTGATACCGTACCCTGTACTTGGAGAGGGCCAGCGCTCGGTCTTGCGGAGGGACAGACTGGGCGGCAGGCTCTGTGTGCTCATTGTTTTTGTTCCTCATCTAGATATTCTGACCTTGGGACTTTTTTATGGTCCTCAGCAGGGTCCAATGGGGAGAGAGCAGGGAACGATCTTGAAGGGGTACCAAGTGCAGCATGAACCTTCCCGCCTATCACACTTGGTTTACAGGAAACTCAGAGAGATCCATGCTTGTTTGTGATCGCTGAAGATAACAGGTCACGTCTTCTTTGCGTGTCAGACACCTTGATGACGCAGGTAGACCATTTCTCATTGGTCACAAGGTGGGTGTCGGTCAATTTAAAGGAGATAACGGCCTAAAGGTATATACTATGGCATCGGCAAACGCCCACTCATACGTGCTGACACATAGGCTATACTGGTGAATAAACAATTGTGATCCATTGAACCTTTCACCTAGTGGAGACTAATGGCTAACAAATAGACCACATTGCAACCATCAAGGTGTAACCAAAAAGGCGTTTAGTATACAGTCATAGCTTCAGATCATCAATTGGGCCCATCTATATAACCATGACACAGAACAAGCAATAGGTTACCTAATGCCAGTTTGCCCTTTATATACAAAGAGTCATAAAAGTGTTTGGTTGGCATCCAACCCATTTCACCCGATGATTGATTACCCTTTTTGCATGAAGACAGTTAAGGGATGGGATATCTTGTAGATGTTAATGTAATGCACGTACATGATTATTTACCAGAAATGTACCAGAGTATTAGTCTTAACTAGTGGTGGCTACAAACGATGTGTGTGTTTCTGAGTGTGTGTGTGATGTGTGGGGAGGGGGGTTGGAAGGGGGTTTTTTTAAAACCTATAAATGGATCAATATTGTGTCCGCAGGTTCTTTCTGTGCAGGTGTCAGCTATCTAATGTTAACCCCCCACCCTCCATCCCCATCCACAGCATCAGAGCCTAGGGTGAAGGTGAAAGCAGGCCATAAATGAATGACACCGTACAGAGTGTCAGAACCCTCTTTACTGTGCGCAACAGTAGCAACATGGTTGACCTCCACAAGGGTTCACGTACAATAGATACCATGTACATCTCTGCAATGTCCTTGCCCCAGTCAGGTGCTGTTGTTGTTGGACATGTGTTAACTTAACATGTGACATGTGTTCATTTAAATTCTATTCGACTATCTGGGTAGAATCTGATTCTGATGTGGTCTCATGTTTACTATCAGATAGCAGATGTACTACCCAGCAGGGGCGTGTTCAGGGAGTGGCCTCGGGTGGCACGGGCCACCCCTGAAATCTGATTGGCCACCCCAATATATGATTGGCTATATGCCCAGTCAGAGGCAGGCCACCCCTGGTGCCACCCCTATCAAACATTTCTGGACACGCCCCTGCTACCCAGATGGTCGAATATAATTTAAATTGAGATTCAAATCAAATAAATCCAAAGATTTTCCATAACAAACTCAATGTGACTGTCGTTGAAACACTACAAAAATTAAAAACAAAATCATGCAAATCAATTCAGGTTCAATTTTTTTTATTTCTTAGTATGTATGTTAGATTGTGGAGTAATTCCCTGGTGTTCTTCAACAAATGTAAAAAAAGAAAAGAAGAACCACATAATTTGGGGAATGTCTGTGTTGGCTTTGATAACCTTGAACCTTATTTGTGGTCCTAACATGAACTTATTTGACCTATTTCTTATCACAAACAGCTTTGAATCTATAAGGAGTACAGAGCACAGTACCTTAAAAATATATACAGTACATACAAGTAAACACATATAAAAAAAGATATGTTACTGCTGTAGCTCCTCCATGAGAACCGTTAGATAGGAAATACTAGAATATTCCATCGCTTTTTTGAGTGCAACATTAACTTGAGAGTTTCATAACCAATGTTTAATTCCAGTTCTTGAAGAACTGCTTGAAGATGACGGTCTCTCTCCCTTGAGGCAGAATCTCCACCTAGCCAACAAGGCACAGGGATTAAACAACAGCATTGTGACACACCACCTCTTTCATATATATAAAGCATATAACATCTAAGGTTCATGACCTGGACGGTTGAAAAATACAAACGTCTCAGTCACAAAGGACATTATTAAAGCTATGATTTAATTAGCTGATAAGACAAGGATTATAGGAGAGCTTTGCTTTTTCTTGATGCTCTGTTAAGATCAACCTAGAATGTGATTATTGTAATATCAATGATAACCATGAACATCTGCATAATAACACAACAGTAAAAATACAATGTGTGGGCACAAAGCAACAAAGACTGAACTTATTACATCCTAAAATTGGTCACCGAGTTATGCTGTAACAAGGTTTTCAGGACCCAGTGTTCACATACAGTAGCAACACCTTTTACATTCTTGCAATGACAGTCTATTCACCACTGGCCAGGTCACTCTCCCAAACAGCTTAGTTCCAAAAGCATGACTCACCTGTGTTTTCATCCTGGGGTAATTCATCTGTTTGATGAAGTCATCCGCCATCTTCAGGGCCTCCCTCTTCTCCTCCGCATTGGCACCAGTACCTGCAAATCACCAATGGAACAACATCTCATCCCAGGTTGCACCCACCATCCCTTTCACAGGACTCCCATTAACATTTCATTCCTTTGCTACGTTACGTGTGGCAGGGATTCGTCGTTCAAGGGTCAAGAGTTTTTTTTCTTACCTTTCCAGACGAAGATCTTTCCATTGGCTCCATTGTCCAAGATGAAGCAGTCGTCTCGCACCAACAGATCCTTGGCAAATGGGCTCTTCTCTGACACTTTGGTCATCGTCATCGAACCTGTCGCATCGGACACCTGTGAGGAACACGGTTAATTACATGTCCTGGGTCAGATTGTTTGTTGAATTAAGCTTTTGACCTTTATTACTTACTAAGTTATGGCATATAAGTGACTATTCTGCTATGTGCTAGTCTTAGGTTATTAAAAAACAGTTTCAGGAACCTTGAAGAGGGAGGCAGAGTTTGAGGCGTCAGCTTTGCTGTCTTCCTCTGGAGTGCTCTCAGCCAGCTCCAGCATTGGTCCCAGCACCTGTCAATCACATGGACGTGACTTATGAGGATGTGGTTTATGTTGTCGTAATCTAAAAACATTTTGATTAGCTAAAAACCTTTCTAGTATAAAAAACGTAACAACCAACTACTAACCCATGACTAACATTTGATAAAAAAACCTTCAATGGTAAATTTAGTAAACACCAGCAAACATTCAGAGATCCTTACTTACCTCAGTAACGACCCCGTGACCTCTCGTCTTACCTTGAGCATCTCAGGCGTCTCCTCTCCCTCGTTGATGTCGGTGATGCGGGCTTTCCCGTGCCGCTCCGTGTCTCGGATCAGGCTGGCGATCTCGCGGACCTTCTGCTTCTCGAAGATGTTGGCCTGAGAGCCGCTCCATGATATGATGGTCTACCACACCAATAACACAGGCCGACAAATAACCGACCAACCCCCTTCAGCTGTTTCTCTTGGCATTTGAACCACGCCAGCTTCGTCACATTTGATACATCTTATACAGCCCTTTAGATTAGCTACACAAAAGACGAATGTTCAATCATTCATTTCCCAAATCTTATCCCACCCCAAACGATAAACAGTTGTTGCCTGTTAACAGAGATTTCGAGTGGTTTGTGGTTTGTGTCTATCATCAGCAGTGGAGGACCCTGTCTCGCTCACCTCTCCCAGGTCCAGGATAAAGCAGTCCCCCTTGTTGAAGCTCTCCCAGCTCAGCGCCACCTCCTTGGCACGGATATTCCGCTTCCCCTTGATCTGGTAAAGCCTGTGGACGGGGGCCGAACCTGACTGGGGTCGTCTGAAACCCGACTCCACGCCACCCTCCTGTGTGAGTGTGTGATGAAAAAAGAAAATATGTGAAATAAAACAAAAAAATTGTATAGTAAGATTGAGGTAAGAAGGTAATTAAAGGTGCATTCGAAATGTGCTTTTTTATTAATACACTTGCTCATACATCCAAACTTACCAGTTCTTGAAAGATCAAGTGTGTATATGTTTGTTAACATTGTTTACTCAGCTAGTGGAAGTGCTGGGATAATCTTTCCGGAAAATAACTCAAAATGTCCATTGTTATATAAGCGGATAATTTAGTGATAATTTGGTAATAATGTCTCAGAAGGTCATAGAATAACAATGAGTTTTCTGTTTCTCAGAAATTTGAGAAGACAGCAACATATTGCTTTACAACATTTTTCATAAAAATATGTAGAGCCTAAAAGAACAGCATACACATAAAAAAAGGATTTTGATTAGTTTAGGATTTGTTTTAACAGATATTTTTTGATTTTCCTAGAAATGTGTCTTATTCCCCATCATTTCCAAATGCATTGCTCACTATGAATAACTTTAAAAGATCTCAAGGATTTAGTCTAAAATACAGTTTTGAGTGTATTGTATTTGGTTTGGGTGAAAAACAAGCAGCATTTTTTGGAGAAATCTCTCATGAGACTAGCACAGAGGGGTGTGTTTGGGTCAGATCCCGCCTCCTTCTGCCCACCTTGTAGCTGACTCCCCGAGGGAAGAGGATCATGAACTCAGGGGACTCATAGCCCTGGACCTGCCGATGCTGGATGGGGTCGCCACCCAGGAAGTTGTCCAACTGGGTAGCTAGCATAGCACATGCTACCTGCTCGTCACGAGACGATTTCTCACCTGCCACAGTAGACAGAGAGGGGGTGGGTCAGGGGATAAAGAGCATGCATTTTACTATGTTAAGGACAATATAGTTTGGTTTGTGGTGGTCATTTGAATAACATTTTTCACAAACCATAACTCAACACATTTTTGGTTAATTCTGTATGACAAATGTGTGTTTGTTTTTGTCTCAACAGTACACTTAAGTACACCTAGATCCTGAAATAGTCAGAAAACAGATAGGGTCAATGGGTAAAAAGGAGAAAGCAAGAGAAAGTAAGAGAAAGAGATAGCGAAGGGAAAAAGCTGGCCCTGGTTAGGAGGGGAGCGTTAAGTGTTGGAGGTGAAAGAGAGGACAGAGGGATGAGTAGAGCAGCAGAGCAAGGCCGGGGGGGGGGGGGGGTTGGGGTATCACACACACAAGGTGAACAGACAAGGAAACGGATACACACACAACTAGAGGGAACAAGCGGCGGACACACACACGACATCGCTGGGGTCAGGGGTCGTGTGCTGGGTCCCTGTGCTTGCGTGTGCACACACGTGTTTATAGACATGTTTGCGGGTGTGTTTGTGTGCGTTCGGTGAAAGTCAGTGGAGGGAGGGAGGGGGGGGGAATGAGGGCCAGGGCCAGATAGACAGGGCGCTTCAGATGAGGGCCCTCTTCATGCTGTGACAATCAGTTTAGTGTTACCTAAGCACCGGATACACGCTGGGAAACAACGGACACATTTGAGCACTGTAACAGCACTCCTGCATATTTGATGGCCTCTACACAAAACCCGCCCTTCCCTTTTTCCCTCGGGATCCCTTCCCTCCTTTAGCCACGCCCCCCGTTCCTCTTTCTCATTCCTTCTGTTGTCATCCTCCCGTCCATCTCATTTGGCCCTCTCTCCTCACATGATTATTCGTTTGGTTGTCCGCCTGGCTTTGTGTCGGGGCCATTAGCCAGAGGGTTATTAGTTACAGTAATTAGATGTGGTGTGTACACAAGTTGACTAGCTGCTTGACGAGGGCTTGGCGACACATAGTCAAGAGTACTCCACAATTTCTTGACATTGCTGTATTTGACCCAAGCTCAGTTATTGCACTGAAGGACCTTCACGTCTTCATACAACTTATGAAATACCCTAACTTATATAGTCTTTTTTTTACTATCATTGTCTGATATCGCTATAAAATCACAAAGCCATTGCAAATTACAACAGACTATATTTTAAGGCAGGGAGTTACTGTTTAACTAATACGGTGTTGCATTCCGTGTGATCTACTTCCAAGGCTTTGATGGCTAACAACCAAAGCTGATTCTTTGAAGGCCAACTTTTCAACTGCATGAGAAATATTAATTAATAATCAACCATTGCCAAGAATGTGTAGTGTTCAGTCGAGGTTCGAGCATCACTTCAAAACAATGAGTGCACTGACACCCCCCTGCTTCTCCAGAATCTCACCTATCCACATGTGCAGGTCTGCCCCCTGTTCTCCCCGGTTCTCCAGGACCAGGTAGGAGTCCCCGTTGAAGAAGGCCCCCACCTCTGAGGGCTCCAGCGGCACCGCCTTCATCTTCTCCACCCTCCACACCTTCAGGCCTGGCTCCCTGGTGTCAGGCCCGAACTGACCCGGCACTGCCTGGAAGTGGAGCATTCTGCAGGGGGGGGGGGGGGGTTGGAGGAGGAGACACGGGTGAGGCGGGTCAGGGGAGAATGGAAAGATGGATGGATGGGAGGGGAGAGAGGAAAAGTTGGGGATCTGACTTGAAGAGAGTGAGATCCATGGGACATGGGAATGCGAGGGTAGTGTAGGTGTGTAGTATCTGTGTGTGTTGACATTATGTTGACGTATCTTTCGAAGCATGGCTGTGTCTTGCACTGTAGATGAAGTCAAGGGAAAGTCAAAGAGGAATGACCGAAGAGGAGAGGTTACCATAGGATAACTATCTTATAATGTACGTCTGTACGATAACTACAGCTGTAGTCCTATACGCTGTTTATACTCTTGTAGCACCAATTCGGAGGAATTGGCAGAAAGTTGGAACTAGAAAACTACAAACATGCACACGCATACATATACAAACGTCCATGTAGTTAGATGTTTAGGAGAAGAGGACCAGAGGATGGGAAGAACACTTGAGAAAACGATTTCCCATACAACACTTGGTTGATGACAATCCTGTTATGCAAGACAATAAGGAAGCACGCAGTACCAATGCAACACCAGTGCCATTGTAGAAGGTGTGCCTCTGGACAAGCTGGATCACGTCTCACATTTTTACAATGGACAAAGTAACTCCTCCCTTTACAGTTTTGTAACTCTCTTTCCTTTATTTGACTTGCTCTCTCTCTCTCCCTTTCTCTTTCTCTCTCTTGCTCCACTTATCTCTCGTATGCTCTCTCTCCAGCAAACTAGAATTATAAGCCCTATAACTTTATGAGTAGTTGTTGCATGACCTAAATTGTCATTGATACAACAAAAACATAAACGAATGTTTATGGGACACCTACCACAAACTGATAAAAATGATATGCTATTTATACTGGTCATGTTTCTAAAGGAGTCCAAATAAAATGCTCTTTAGAACTTAATATTGTTTATATACAGTTGGGTAACACTTGTTGCTCACAACATACTCTCTGTCCTCACCCAAGACAGGGGGACAATTTAAATCTTGTGTTTCAGTAGTTCAGCCCAGTTTCACAGACATGGATTAAGTCTAGCCCTAAAGTAAGAGAAAAGTGCAATGAAGATCTCAATTGAAAATGTTTTATTCTAAAACTAGGCTTAATCCATGTCTGGGAAATTGGGCCTTTATGTTTAAGTTTGCAGACAGGAACCACTTTTAGTCTGTAACTATTGTAGTCTGATTGGGTTGGCATTACTATACAATAACTCCTTAAAAACGATTTGAGTAAAATTACTAAATGACTAAGTTGTCTTCACCAGAACAAAAATTCTAAGAATGTGTCTGTTGATCAGCATCTATGAAAACCTCAACTCTGACTTCCTTCCTCCACTTGACCACAAATACCTCACATACAAAGTGAGCCTCAGACACTTGGCCTACATCTTAAGTAAGAGAAAAAGCAAAGTGTGAAAGAAAGAACAAGTTGAAGTGGATGCAAACAAACTGTAAACTATGACCGCAATGCTAAACTATTGCCTAATCTTTAAATAAATACATCATTTGTGTGTTTGCATGGGTGTGCATTATCAGTGTGTCTGTCAGTGTGTGTGCATGTGTGCGTGCCACACAATCATAACAGTACATCACGTGACATTGTGCAGTTGGTGGCAATATTTAGGCAACCACCACGAGACACTTACTAACTGAATACAACCTAAGACTAACATTTATCTGAGTAGGCCCTACATTAACATTGTTCACTCATTGATCATTTTGTTCACAATAAATGCTGACCACAATAATTGCGTTTTTCTGATGAAAACATGTCGACGTCATACTTTTATTTACCAAGAGATCAATTTCAGGACACCTGACTAGTAGAAGTAGGCTTACTGTCAGAGTAAAAAGGCAACAGATAAAAAGAGAGTGATAATAAATACTTTAACGCAAACACAGAAATGCTAGGTAGGTCAGGAGGCTACGAGGACCACGAATGGAGCACACGTGCGGGCCTTAAAGTATTCGGGTTACAATGCTTGGACAGCCGGACCAACCCTGAAGAGTAAATAAAGAGAAAGAAAAAAACCCCGATCCACTTAACTGCATGATCCCTTCGACTTGCGCCGGCACGGTGTCTGACTCCGGCTCCATTCTGCCTGTCCGCTGGAGTGTGCTATGTGTGTGTACGTTTGTGTGTGAGAAAGGAGCGAGGGGCTCGGACAGCGAGGGAGGAGTGTGTTTGCGTTGGTTTACCTGGCCTGGTTAGTTTATATGGGGTAGGTAACTGGAGATAGAGTGATGATACCTGCGGGCTATGGCTAGCACGCCGTGTGGGGGAAGAGTCGGGTTCCTGACAAAGCTAAACACCACGCTGATAATTACTGTGCGTTGCTGGGCTGTTTACTACTGTCTCTCCATCGTTTTCTTCTGCCTCCCCTTTCCCTGCCACCTTCACACCTGTATGTCTTACCTGCCATGGGGGTGGAGAAAAAGTAGGAGTCTCCGCCCTAAAGGGTTTGAAATTGAGGCTTAACCTCACCATCAGCTTTCATCATTTTGTCTTCCTCTTTTGTGGCTTACATTGATTTTAGGGAACGACAACCATGACATGGAAGTAAAAGAGTCCAGGAAACATGGAGAATAGGAGAGGCAGTCACTCAGGAGAATCAGGACACATGCAGTGACAGACAGTGGGGTATAAGGTGGTGCATGACCCTTTGGCCCCAGCCAGTGGAGCGGGTCTTGGCGTCTGGTCAGACAGAGAGATGGAGGGAGAGCAAGAGATGGAGACACAGGGTCATAGATAGGGTGGCAAAGGTCAACGAGCTAGCCAGCCACCCATGCGTTCATAATCAGATGAGAGAAATATGAGAGCAGCCAATTTACAGGCAGGCACAGAGAGGAAGGGATGAAGGGAGGGAGGCAGGGAGAGATATGAGAGCAATTTGCTGATTGACAGTGTGTGTGTGTGTGTGTGTGTGCATGTGTGTGCGCACGCTTGTGTGTGTGTGTACGTGTATGTGTGAGAGAGAGATAAAGAGGGTCAGAAAGACCAATGAGGACAATCATGAAAATATGTATAAAGTACAATTAAAAAAAAGCAAAAGGCACGTACACTACGAAACTGAAACAGGGAAGGGTAAAAAGAAAGAGTGCAAAGTTCAGATTCAGATTTACCGGTTAGCAGAAGAGTGGAAGGAGGGAATTGGCGAGAGGGAGGGCAAAGGGAGTTTAGTGGTGGCTGAGTTTTATTGCTCCTCCACAGTCCATTTCAGAAAAGAATGCAAGAAGGAAAGATACAAAGGAGCGCCTTGGGTGGAAAAATCAACCTTTTAAAATGTAACAGAGAAAAAAAGTATTGAGAAGAAATCAGTTACAAAGTTCTTTAGCCAGCTTACCTTTCAGATTTGGGTGAGGTGGTTGCTATACAGAACCAGAAAACAGAGTGGGAGGAAATGCAGTCATGCATGAGGAAACGCGTCTCTACACACACACACAGACGTCCTCCACCCTGCTTCCTGCCTCATGAGGTTGTTGCCCAGCCTCCTGGCTTGGCCACAAAAGCAGAACAAATAACAAAAGTGCAGTGGTTGTGAAATGTAAAGAAAAGAACAAATGTAAACTAAACTCGGTGTGTGTGTGTGTGTGCATGCGATGTTCACTACATGAGGGTGTGGTTGGGTCTGAATTCTTCTTACAGGAATCAACAGCTCAATTGTAACTTACTCTCAGGATCTACCTCGAGAAATATTACAACAACATAACTAAATACTGTCATAAATGCCCCCCCACCCCACACACACACCGACACACAGTTCCACCCCTAAGTTAGTCACCAGTGGACTTCCCCAGACACACCTGGATGGGAACCCTGTACTTGACAGTGAGCCTCACCCATGACCAAACAGCATGCCATCGCTTCATGATGGAGACTGTATACTCAAGCCCAGACAGGATTTTATGATTCACATACGGCGTCTCCGAGTGTTCGGACTTTTGGAACCTTCAGGGGTTCCCTTTCGCAGAGACCGACTCCCATATCAAAGACAAAAAGTGTACTTGATAGTCATGGATTGATCCCGAAAGTGTTGTGTTTAACAGTGTGTGTAGCAAATATTGAACCCCCATTTAGAACAGAGGCATAGTCATGCCAAGTAGTCCTTAATCCAAAACTGTTTGTTTCCATGACGATATTGTGGTTTGATTACATTGAAAAGGGGAAATAAAGAGAGGAACTGAGAGGATGAATCAGTGTTTTTGATTCAGTAGACAATGACAGGTTACTGGAAAGGGGGCCGTCTGCTATATTGCAAATAGCCCAGTACCGTTTTGATACCTACCTTCCAGACCCCAAACTTTAAATTTATCACAAAGGACAACGTAAGTTAAAGTGATCCTTCTAGACAGAAGTGTTTATTGTTTTTTTAATCTTTGATATTGTAGCCTTTCTTGTCTGAACAAAGGTGGTAGGAAATTATGTTAAGGGTCTAGGAAGTGGACTGTGGCCTTGACTGTGCCTGATGTGTCAAGATGGGTCAGTGCTGCTCCTTCAACAGACAGTTTGAGATAAACAGAGCTTGCTTACTTAACATGGGCCTGCCTCTAAGGCCATATTGTAGCAGTCATCTGGATGAACCATGAACCACCAATGCTAAGGCTGTTGCTAGACAAAGATAATCACTATAGCAACAAGACCATATTGAAATCATGATAAGGTTGCAGCTCCAATTTCTTATTTAATCACTTGGGTGAGTCTATAGTTAAATTAAAGCATGAGGATGTTAATTTCCCTTCTGCTTACATAGTGAATAAAGTTCTTATATTTTATTAAAAAACAAGACAAGTGTGTAGTAAAAATTTTATTCTTTTTTTTTTCAAAGTCAAAAAAACAAAACAAAAAAGATACAGAGAATGAAATATTGAATTGATTTTTATACAGTGGCAATTTCTTTTTTTTTTTTTAATTTAAACCTTCTTTCCCCAGACATTCTGTCCTGGTTGCTCTCCAACCCATGAAAACCCTGTCTCATCTTTGACACATGCGCTCACCTGTCAAAACATTCACACACACTTTCGCCCACATGCACACAACTGGGAGTCCCGGTTTCTGGAATTAACTGGACGACAACTATGGGATACGAATGTGCTCGATGAAAATTGTGGTCACTACCCATTTACATCCAACACTGGCTAAGCCTGTGTTTTCCCCCCAATGCAGACAGTCCAATCAATTCAAGAGCCAAAGGAAACATTTGGTCGATGGGAATTCAAACAGGAAACAGAAATTAAGTCGAAAAGTTTCCGACCATGAACCAGACAGTGCAGTTCAAGAAATTCCACAGGGACAGAAATTCAACTGTCCGAGGACTCCCAGGCCCTATTCGGCACTCCCTCCCCAAGCCCACCCCGAGATTCCCCAAATCACAGGTACATACACTGGTAGAAAAAGGACAAACACTGATTTCAGAAACGATCAGGGACACTTGTGGATGAAGAGGGGGAGAGAGGGAGGAGACCCCGCAATTCCAATAAAAAGTTGGGAAAAGATGTTGCATTTCCTGTCCTATTGCTTGGGTGGAACCAAGAAAAGGGAAAGTATCTGTGTGCTCCATTGTCAATCAAGCTGAAGAATCAAACACTTAGCTTCCCTTTACCAAACTTGCATGTTAAAGCTTGCAGAAATGAAATTAAGTCTATGCTTGATACGTTTTCAAAAAAGATGTACAAGGATTCACAAAATTGCACTAATGTAGTGGGTAGGACGTATATATGTATAGAAGTCAAAAGTTACGTTTTGATGGTGTCTGCCTAAAAATCCTTCAATTGAATCAGTTTCCTCTTTGAACAAGTCTCCATCACCTACCCCAGATGAGGCCTGTATCGCCCCCCAGTGTTCAAGAGCGCAACGTCTACCTGAACTTTGCCTTTCTGCCTACACAGGGAAACCACTTCAGCAGTGACGTATTTACAGTATGAAGCCTCGCAAACGACTGCATGCAACATTTAGAACAATGGCTGAAGAACCCGGGCAGACATTTGGTTTGGTTGACCTGACATGGTCGAGTGGAAAGGCTATAAGGAAATAAGATGGGTGTGAACTCCAAGGCAAGAGTGGGAGACGTTCTCCTTTCCCTCTCTAAACGCTTCTATCCACAGTACCTGAACATAAGCCATAGCAAAGAGATTTTACAAAGTCGTCACCGGAAGCAAAAAAAAGGGCAAAAGAAAAAGCAAAAACAACAAAATAACAGGTTTTCCTCTATTCTTATCCACACAGCATAGTACGTTTCTCTTTTTTCTTCTCTTAAATAAATTGAACAGCAAGTCCAAATAACGAGATAATCAGAATCAGAACAAATATTACTGAACAATGGGAGGGATTCAAAGTCAATGTACCAACCTAAAACTTGATTAAAACGTATCAACAGGTACTGCTCATGCAAACGATAACAGAAGCAGCAAAGCTAAACTAGTATCCCTCGTTCACCTACTCCCCTTGAATCCAAATAATAGTATCATCATCCTGATATTAAATGAGTATTTAGTTTTTTTATATATAAATCAACCTTCCTAGTGTTTAGGGGGAAAGGATTCTAATCCCCCCTCCCCCAAAAAGAAAAAAAATTAAGATTTATTTTTTTGCAATCTTGTACAAGTTCTCCAAATGTTGAAGGAGGTTAGGGATGCTGGTGGGTGTTTTTTGACATCTTTCAGGCTTGTCTTTGGGGTTTAGGTAGGAAGATGAAGGGGTTAAAGGGTATTTTGTAAGTAGAGAACATTTGTGAATGAAGACAAAAATGTGGGCTTAGCCACAGAAGAATTTCATGCGCCCTTCCCCCCCCTGCAGACTGTTCTCTCTCGCTCCTGTTCCCACATCAATGACGACATCGAGGGGCTTTTCGAACGCACAGCTGTGCTCAGTTCAATCAGGCCACCCTTTCTAGAAGCATCCAAAGCAGTTTGGAATTGCACAGGAGTAAGTTCCTTTGTAAAACAAGCTATCCTTCTGGTTAATTTTTAATCTCTGGCCAAACCATCTGATATATCAAAAGCTCAACTTTCCTCCACCACCAACCATAACTGTCAGCAACTATACATATAAGAAAAACAATGGGGGAGGGGGGGGAATAGAAGAAAAAAAAATTACGTCTAAAGATAGGTTTTTAGTAAAATATGCAATAAAGACTGTCTCAACTAACTCCTGACTACTTTTTTTTTTGGAAGCTTAAATGCTTTAATTAAGGAGATAAATACAATCCACTGGTAGCTTTTCAAAAGGCTTTTGGCAATGCTTGAGCTCTCCAATACAACTCTATACATCCAACACTGAAGTTGAGTTAGTGAGAAAGAGAGCTAAATGCAGTGAAATATATACCGGTAGGAGGCCGTCTTGTCAGTGTTCCATTGCAACTTTCCACCCCCCCCCCCCCCCCCCATCTCCTTTCCACTCCACTCTTACACTTTTCAAACACCCTGTGTGAAAATTTAAAACTGGAAAACAAAAAAAGGTCTATTTCAGAAAAGGCAGCCTTTTTTTCACCTGGCTAAACAGTTCAAGTCTATCAAATACAATAGTAGTAAAGATCACTGGAGCCCCCTTCCCCCTAAGATGAGTAAGAGGCTAGGGGTACAGCAGTCCAAAGGGGTGGGGGGGGGGGGAGCGTTTCACAACTGGAACCCCTTAGTTTTGCATCGCAAGTCGAATCTCCAAGCACCACCTCCTCCAGTAGAGAAGAGGGGCTTATCCTTCGGTAGTTCACCCCAGGTGTGGGATGCATGTTTGGGGCAGCGGGGATCCCCTCAGCTGCCTCCTCTCCTCCAGGCTCTCTCAGTTGTTCTCCTCGTCGCTGTCATCGGGGCTGATGGCCGGACTGGTGAGGCTGTAGGTGGGCGAAGTTGGGCTGTAGCCGGGGGACGTGGGGCTGTAGGTGGAGCCTTTGGGGCTGGTAGGTGAGTAGGTGGGGGAGGTGGGGGAGTACTTAGGCGAGGTTGGAGAGTAGGTGGGAGAGGTGGGGGAGTACTTGGGACTGGTGGGGGTGTAGGTGGGCGAGGTGGGGGAGTAGGTGGGTGAGGTGGGGCTGTATTTGGGGGTTGTTGGGGAGTAGGTGGGGGAGGTGGGAGAGTATTTGGGTGAGGTGGGAGAATATTTGGGGGAGGTGGGGGAGTACTTGGGCGAGGTGGGGGTGTACTCTGGAGAGCTGGGGCTGTAGGAGGGGGAGGTGGGGGTGTACTTGGGGGAGGTGGGGGAGTAGGAGGGGGAGCTGGGGCTGTAGGAAGGCGAGCTGGGGGTGTAGGTGGGAGACTGGGGGGTGAAGCGAGGGCTGGAGGGAGAGTAGGATGGAGAGGTGGGGGAGTAAGATGGGGAGGTGGGGGAGTAGTTGGGGCTGGTGGGGGTGTAGTTGGGGGAGGTGGGGGAGTAGGAGGGCGAGGTGGGGGAGTAGGAGGGCGAGGTGGGGGAGTAGCTGGGGGATGTCGGGGTGTAGTTGGGGGAAGATGGGCTGTAGCTGGG
Organism: Hypomesus transpacificus; assembly: GCF_021917145.1. Lineage (NCBI taxonomy): Eukaryota > Metazoa > Chordata > Actinopteri > Osmeriformes > Osmeridae > Hypomesus > Hypomesus transpacificus. The sequence goes on from NC_061084.1 coordinate 5,637,368, forward strand.
GGAGGTGGGGGAGTACGAGGGGGAGGTGGGGGAGTAGGAGGGGGATGTGGGAGAGTAAGATGGGGATGTGGGGGAGTAGGAGGGGGAGGTGGGGGAGTAAGAGGGAGAGGTGGGACTGTAGCTGGGCGATGTTGGGCTATAGCTGGGGGAGGTGGGGCTGTAGCTGGGCGAGGTGGGGGAGTATGAGGGGGAGGTGGGGGAGTACGAAGGGGAGGTGGGGGAGTAAGAGGGGGATGTGGGGGAGTAGGAGGGGGAGGTGGGGGAGTAAGAGGGGGATGTGGGGGAGTAAGATGGAGAAGTGGGGGAATAGGAGGGCGAGGTGGGGCTGTAGTTTGGGCTGGTGGGGGAGTAGGAGGGGGAGGTGGGGGAGTAGGAGGGGGAGGTGGGGGAGTAGCCGGGGCTCTGAGGGGTGTAGCCCCCTGGGGAGCGGGGCTCGTAGGCGGGGGAGGTGGGGGAGTAGTTTGGAGACATTGCTCCTGAAAAGCAAAACATTTAAATGAATGATCAGAAGGACTCTTATGGGAGTTTCCTACTTCATAGAGAATTATACTTAAGGAATCAATCAAGTAACAGTCTGTATTAACTAGCCACATCATAAAACAGCCTCTTAGCTGTCAAGTGCGGTGATATGACATGGTACTTAATCTATGACATGTAAAGCTGTGACAACAAACAAAATAACAACAACATTTTCATACAGAAATTGCAATCTAACATTGAAAATACAGTCAGACAAGGTGGGCCAGAGCTTTGTTGTGGTGATGCTGAGAGCTAGGTGCAGACACAGACCTGGGGAGGGGATGTAGGGGCTGGCTGGGCCTGGGGAGCCAGGAGACCCAGGAGTGGGGGACCAGGCTGGAGAGTAGCCAGGAGAGAATCCACTGGCATCGGACGCAGCGCTGGGAGAGAAGCCTGCCGCCCCGGGGGTCATCCCGCTACCTGGAGGTCAAAGAGCAAAGGTCACAGGAGTCAGTGAATGAGTCGGGCTAGGAGACGGGGGGGAAATAATCCTGGGCACCCCCCCCCCCCCCCCCCCCCGATAGCTCCAGCCACGCTGTGTACTCACCCACGCTGGGGGACCAGGCGCCGTAGGCCGGGGTGGCACCTGTGTTCCAGGGGGTCATGGCAGGGGACATACTACTCATGGGGCTAGGAGCAGAGCCAAAGAACATTCCGGTGGCTGGAGACAAGCAAACAGAGACACTTTAATACATAGTTGAGAAAAATACATTAATCAAAAACAAAATAATAACATAAGTATATTTTTATAGTAATACATTTAAGTATAATAATAATAATAAAAATAACGATAATAATAAATACAAATATATATATATATATATAAATTATAATTATATACGGCTCTGAAAAACATAACAGACCACTGTAGTTTTTTCTTTCTTTTCCAAGTAATTAGATAAGGAAAGTTGGATAAGAAAGAGAAGGGTTCTACTTACAGTGGCCTAAATTGAACCCTTCTATTGCTTAGTTTTTTTGCCTCTTCTCAAAGTTTTTGGAAAGGAAAGAGAAAGGTGTAGTGGCCTTCTCCAGAGCTTTGTGTGTGTGTGTGTATATATATCTATATATCTATATATATATATAATGGACATATATCAATAAATAATAAAATATATGGAGGCTAGAGACAGGATTCGGAGATTCACGGTGGATGTGGTTGTTATAATAGCACCAGACCCAACGCTGGAGATGGAGGTATGGAGGGAGAGGGCCCACTCACGTCCGGCCACGCTGATCCCGGGGATGTTGGTGGGGATCTCCATGCCGTACTTGCACTTCTCGGCATCCAGCAGCAGGTCGAAGCAGCCCGTCCCGGCCGGGGCCAGCTGGCCCAGCATGATGTTCTCAGACACGCCCTTCATGGGGTCGCTCTCCCCGTGGGACGACGCCTCCATCAGCACGTCCACCTGGGGGGGGGGGGAGGGCGGGCGGACGGGTGGATGTTAGGAGGGGGTGGGTGGAGAGTGGAAAATTGGGGGACCTTGGCTAAAGTTTGTGATGAGCTTTTCTTATTTTTTATTATTATTATTGAAATTGTAGGTTGGTTTAGTTGTAGTTCTATGGGCATATGTGACATGGCTTGTAAAAGGGCTGTAGTAATACAGTTTGATTTATGTTGTAGGGGGGTTGGTGGAGAATGTGGCTAAAACTTAGGTTTAGGTTGGTGCGCCCGACCTAAATGGCAGGTGGAAGGTGAAAACAGCTCAAATGTCGGCTAAATGTTACAATCATGCTGCGAATTTGGAGGCTAAACGTGATGCGCAAACGTCTAGGCTGGTACGCTAACCTAAACTATACCCCCCCCCCCCCCCCCCCCCCCAACCCCTCATCATCATCCCCGATGAGAGGACACCCACAATGCATCAGGCTCTCACCGTCTCCTCGAAGGAGCACTTCATGAGCGGGCCCGTGTCCTGCCTGTTGATGCCGTGGCGGGTGATGGCCATCAGGTGCCCCCTGCTGGTCATGGTGTCACACAGCAGGGCCAGGTGGCGGTAGTTGACGTAGGAGCCGTCGAAGGAGATGACGTGGTACAGCTCCCTCTCCAGCGCCTTGCGCACCGCCTCAATCCCCAGCACCTAGGGAGGACGGCGGGATCGAGACGGATTCATATACAACCTCATTACGCTTTTTCCTTTGTTTGTGTTTCAGCTTTGGAAGTCTTTTGAAAGAGCTCCTTTCCTATATTCCCCTTTCAATTCTCACACTTCATTTCAATCCCCCTCTATTTCAATCGGAACGCTTGTCTACGAAATGCGAGGCATCGCGTGTACTGAACGTCGATCACGTGTCCACATTTGAACTCTGAGCGAGACTGGGGAGGCGGGTGGGGGGGGGCGGGGCGGGCACTTACCGTGAAGATCTCCACGATGTCGTTGGAGGTGGTCCTGACGGGGTCCACGTCCTTCTCGCTGAGGACCCTCATGAGGCCCACGCCGTCCGTCTCCAGGATCCACTCCTGCAGGGCCTTGAACTCCCCGTCCTCCGTGATGATGATCTTCTTCTTGTTGTCCGTCTGGGGCAAGTGCATGTACACCTGGAGCAGGGGAGGGGGGAGGAGAGGGAGGAGGAGTTAGGTCACCTAGGCGTTGGGCACGTATTGTATGTAAATATTGCTGATTTGACAGTTGGTGAAGCTGAAGGTGAGGGGATTTTAGGGTATAGGTTCCTTATGGCTGTTTGACTGTGTGTTGGCCATCTCCCAATCACCTTGCTGATCTGCTCGATGCCCTGCAGCGTCATGTCTGTCAACATGTTGGACTCGATGCATCTTAGGAACACGTCGTCGTCCATCTTGTCCACCACTTCTTCGTCCTACACAGAGAGAAGCAAAAAAAAAAAGATGAATTCTCGTTCGGAAACACGACGGTGCCTCTCCAGGACGGGCTCCTGCGTGACCTCTCACCTCTTGGAACTTGTTTTCGTCGCTGTTCATGATGCGGATTCTCAGCACCAGCTTCTCGGCGTTGTCGTCGTTGAAGATGCAGTTCAAGTCATCTCCGAAACCTGGAGTAAACAAGCCCGGGAGCAGTGAGCAAGTGTGTGTTCGAGAGCGAGTGTGGTCGCGTTCTCACCGAGTCGGAAAGTGTATTGGGAGTCTAGCGTGCGCGAGCCGGACTCGGCTGCTCCCGAGGACCACCCACCGGCGTTGATCTTCTCGGCGATCTGCTCCATGGTGAGCTTGCGGTCGGTCATGTGCTTGCGGTCCAGCTCGATGCGGAGCAGCCAGGGGGAGATGCGGGTCACGTCGAAGTCGGGCATCTCGTAGTAGACGTTGACCCACTCCTGGTCCTCCGTCACCACCGTGCTCTGGGGGTTGGGGTCGTAGTAGATGGCCGTGTTGGCAGTCACCTGGGGGGGGGGGGGGGGGGGAGATGGGGAAGGATTGGTTCAAATGAAGGCATTCCAAGTACATTTCATATCAACCCAACTATCTGATCCTTGACGTAATCCAGTATCCATATGTTCAATATTCCTGCCTTCCAAACAGAAGTTTAGGCCCCGTTTCCCAGATATGGATTAAGCCTAGTCCCAAAGTAAGAGAAATTCTATGAAAATCTCCATTGAAAATGTTTTCTAGCCTCGTACTAGGTTTCCCCATGTCTGGGAAACCTCCGTGTGGGCCTTAGCGTGTAGGTTTGACGGTTCCGGTCCCAGACACAATTTTTCCCGATGAGCGTTCCGAAGCTTCTCTGGTCGGGCGCCTACCTTTCTCAGGGTGGTGTGCTCCAGCCGACAGAGGATGTCCTTGGCCCTCTCGGCGTCGCGGGCCGCCTGGCCCAGCAGGAAGACGGTGAGCGAGGGCGTCTTGGGCCTCTTGGAGATGTTGATCAGCTCCTTGAGACGGGGCACGCCCAGGGTGACGTTCTTGGCCGACACGCCGGCGTAATGGAAGGTGTTCAGGGTCATCTGGGTGGCGGGCTCCCCCAGCGACTGGGCGGCCAGGGCCCCCACCATCTCGCCTGGGTGAGCCTGAGGGGGGAGGGAGGGAGAGAGGGGGTGAGTGGAGTGATGGGTAATGGGTGGTGAGTGTAATAGCTACAGTGACTGATCATGTCATTATCATTATCGAACTCATTATCTAGCTTATGTTCTCTTAAAGGGAGGGATGGGGGTAAGGCTATACCGTATCGAATTATTACATCCGATTTAATTGTTGATCGCATCTCCTTCTTAGGTTGTTGCAGAGGTTGTGTGTGTGGACGTGTGTGCGTGTCCCCCTCGCTTACGATGGACTGGTTGAACTTGGACTCGATCTCCCCCAGCAGCCAGTCGAAGGCCTCGGTGGTCAGGCGGAACTCCTCGGTCATGCGGCGCGAGCTGAGCGTGGAGCGCAGGTGGATGTTGAAGAGCAGCGTGGCGTTCTGCTGGGCCTGCCGGCTCAGCGGGTCCTCCCCGTTCACGATCACCAGCTTCTTGCTCAGGTCCTGCACGCCTGGACGGGGGAGGGGAGAGACGGACACCGTGGGGGTTGAGTCGTGTGGAGACCACTCTGACGTCTGATGGCTTACGGTGCGTTTACATTTTCAGGACCTTTCCTTCGACTTGGGAGTTTTGTTGAATTCCATTATGTTCAATTGGGACACACCAGAACCAGCTTCTTTGCATTGCCTTTATTTCTATTTGCCAACTATCCAACTCCCAAGAGTTATAATTGCAACCCAGGCTTTGTCAGTATAAGAATCTATGTCCGAGTGGGACTTCCCTGAAATCCCATTGAGGCACAATGCAGGAGATCCTGTAAGAGATCTCAATTACTCTAAGTAGTCTGTGCTCTTTATATAGCCAGCATTGATAGGCCTTGCAGGCTTTATATAGCTGTAAGCAGTAGCTGGCACTTTACTGGCTATAATCCTGCGAGCTGTCGTTTGGACGAGTCATGGTGAAAAGCGGTATGCCAGTAGAGAAAGGGTAATTTGATGTAGAATAATGCCTCAGAGACAATGACCCACTCACAATCCCCCCCCAAAATTCAATATGGCTGCCTCTGAACTTTCTCCTGCGAGTCTACTCCCTCAACTCACCTCTCCTCAGGATGCTAGCATTGACCTACAACCTGGTGTTTTTTTAGCGGTTCATGCTTACCCTCGACAACTCGCAAGGGGTTCAGGTCGGTTGCCGTACGAGGGTTGATCCTGAAGATTTTCTGGGCGTTCCAGATCATCCTGGCCAAGTTGCAAGGCAGCACCACCTGGAGGTGAGAAGGGAGATTGCAACCGTTAAAACTTCCCAACAATAGCTCGCGAGTAGTAGTTGTAATTGTTGCGCGCGTGCGCGCACAGGACTGCAAATCCTTGAGGGCGGTGTACAGGGGTGTGGTTGTGTACAGTATACATCTATGTGACCCTCCCTCCCTCACCTTGCTGTCCCCGGTGGGGAAGATGGCTCGGAGGATCTCCCTGTCCTCCTTCATCTTTTCAAACTCCTTCTCCAGGGTGCTCTGCACCAGAGCATTGGTCATCACGTCCTTCACCACGTCCTCCTGCAGGGTGCGCCTCAGGGCGCGCTCGTTTGAGCAGTCAAACTTAAACCTGGACGGATCAAGGGGGGGGGGGGGGGGTTAGGGGTCAACTGTCTGTGAAGGGCTGAGAGCTAGGTGACGACCGCTAACCGTGTCGGCCATGCTGGCTTGAGGAGGGACACTGGTTGTTCCCGTCCCCACCCACACTCTTGACAGCTAGCAGTTCTTAAGATGGTTCAAGGGGACAAGTAGACTTCCCAAAGTCTCGACTCGACATGTTTAACCCCAGAGCGACTCACTTCTTCTCGAAAGCCTTGTTGGAGGGCTTCAGCGTGGCCATGTTCTGGAACTCCACCGACTCCCCAGCCAGGCCGTCCTCCCCGTAGCGCAGCTGCACCACCTGGTTGATGGAGTTCCTCACCGTGGCGTCGTACTTCACCATCACAGACTCCATGGACTTGATCAGACGACGCTGGATGTAACCTGGATGGAAAATGCACGGTTAGCGGGTTGTTAACATAGGATCATTTATCTATCTTGCTTGAAGCCAAGAACAACTTGGCAATGCAGAAGCCTGTTAACGACCATTCATTTGAATCAGGTGTGTTGGAGCAGGGAAACATCTCAAACGTGCAGGACAGGTGGTACGTGAGGACCCGGGTTGAGAACCACTGTCATAGAGGATGTACTTTTGGTATTAAGAATTTTAACTCTTAACAACACTAAACTCTTCTTGTCAAACACCCCATGCAAGAATTGCCTTGTCATCTTCACTTCCGGAAACTTCTGACAAAGTGAACCGGGCTTCTACGCCTTGTTAACGCCTTCTCCCTGGTGACTCACCAGTCTCGGCCGTCTTCACGGCCGTGTCGATAAGCCCCTCCCTGCCTCCCATGGCGTGGAAGAAGAACTCTGTGGGCGTGAGGCCGGCCAGGTAGGAGTTCTCCACGAAGCCCCTGCTCTCAGGGCCGTAGTCGTCCTTGATGAAGTGGGGCAGCGTGCGGTGCTTGAAGCCGAAGGGGATTCGCTTACCCTCAACGTTCTGCTGCCCCACCACGGCGATAACCTGGGGTGGAGGGTGGGGGTGAAAAATAAAGAAAACATTTACCTCAAATTCTCAACAGGAGGACTCAGCTGACAGTGACTCAATACTTCACAAACAACTTTTTGATTGTATTTTAAATAAAGTTTTTAATTAAACACTTAAAGCCGTCCATTCCCCTGTTCTCACAGACTGAACTGAACCCTGGAACCAGAGTTTTGTGACTCTAGTCTGCATGACCCGGGTCCCCTGGGGAACACACCTGGGAGATGTTAATCTTGGAGCCTTTGGAGCCGGCCACCACCATGGACTTGAAGTTGTTGTACTCCGACAGGGACTTCTGGGCGGAGGACCCCGTTTTGTCACGAGCGTCGTTCAGGATCCGGTTGACCTGGTTCTCGAAGGTCTGCCTCAGTGTGTTACCGGGGGTGGGCTCCAGCTCGTTGTTGTGGGCCTTCTCGATCACCTGAAGGACAATGCAAAAAGAAAATATGTTTTCTTCGAAAATGTTGTGCTCGTTGGAAATACTATGAGTATTTCTTTGCCCTAGAAGTGTTTAGCTTGTGAGTAAACTTTTTAAATTGCACTTTTGGTGGTGTTAAGACTTTTGGGAAGAAGAAAAAATGCTCGCACCTCTATCACATCCTGTTTGGCTTTCTTGATGGTGTTCTGGATGTCAAGGTATGTCTTTGCATCAGCAATGGAGTCACCAATACCAATGGAATGACCTGCACAGAAAGACAACAAGTCGATATTCAAACTTTGAAACCAAAGTTGTACCCTGATGAGACCCATTCCCCCCCCCACCACCACCAAACGCTTTGCGACTTTTTCAGCTCAACCACGTCCTCGCAGGTCGACCCCGGAAACGCCGCTCACCCTCAATGAGCAGCCAGTTGTTGACCACCGTCTGGATGTTGGAGTAGAAGAGGCGGGTGACGTCGTGGCCCATCTCCAGGTAGGAGATGTGGACCAGGGAGCCGGCGGAGGTCCCCAGAGACTTCTTACACAGGATCCCCATGATCAGCTCTCCGTTCTCCACAATCACCTGAGGAGGACACACACAACACGTCAGACGAACTGAATTTCTGGAACCTTCTAGATGGTGCTGGGGATTCAGGTACGGGGCTCGTAGGTTTCGTCGCCGACCTTGGTGTCGCCGGGGGAGATGTGCTTGTAGGGCCCGCTGTCCTCCTCGTCCGGGTGGGTGCTGTGAGTGCGGATGACGTTGATGTGGCCGGGGATGATGAGGCTGAAGATCTGCTTGCCCGTCCAAAAGGGCCGGGGCTTCAGGATGGCGGGCTGGGGCACCTTGCCGTCCCACGTGGACAGGAACATCAGCAGGTTCATGACCTCACCCTGAGGAGGGCCCGGATGAGTGAGTTAAGGGGATGCAAAAAGGTTTGAAACTTTTCAAAAAGGCTGTATTCTCGCACGGTTACAAAGCACCCATCTCGAATGTCTGATTTCGAAAGAGATTTGAGCAACAACGTCTGCTCGCGTACAGCTTGCGATGATTTGTTTTCGAGTCGCGGCGCAATCGCTAATCGTTCCACGGTGTGTGAGTGCGAGTCCCTCACCCTCTCTAAGAAGACGTCTCTCTTGGTGAACTTGCGAACGGCCGTGAGGGTGTCCTGCACGATGCCCATGACGGGCCTGTTGGACTGGGGCGTGACAATCATACGAGGCACCATGGCCAGCTCCTGGATCTCCGCCCGGGTCTCCAGGGACTGGGGGAGGTGGAGGTTCATCTCGTCTCCGTCAAAGTCAGCGTTGTATGGGGTGGTCACACTTTTTGGGGGGAGGGGAGAATGTCAATGTTGTTGCATCTCACGTTTTTTGTTTATTTTTAGGTGTTTGCAAGCTTTATCGTTCTGACATTCTTTGTTATTTTCTATGCAAGGTATATCATGTTATTCTAAGTCCAAATGTTCAAGAAAGAAAGTCCAAGAACAGTTTATTTTTTATAAATACTAAACACTTAAAAAATATATATATATATACATACAAGTATATGGTATGTCATGCATGTCACATTAAGACTAAGGAACAAGTCACAACATGTCTGAACCTAGTACCTGAGGTTGAGTCGGAAAGTGGACCAGGGCAGGATTCGAACCCTGTGCCCCATCATGGACATTTTATGTAGCGTGGGCTGTCTGTTGAAGATGATGATGTCTCCATCGCACATGTGTCTTTCCACCTGAGAGGAGCAGACAACAGATTGGATCAATTGAAGTTTAGCTCTCACAAAACGGCTCAAAGCACTCATTTTAGTCATATTCCCTCATTTGACCTTGTAGCCAATCTGGAGGTGAAGGTCACTTGGTTTGGGGTGGAACCGGAGGTCGATTCGATCCCCGTTGTCACGGATGATATATTTGGCTCCTGGATACTGGCTGTTGCCTCTTCGCACAAGCTCTTGTAACCTGAAAACAGGGAACCAAAAACAACATTGACACTGGCGTCCAAGAAGACAGACAAAATGCCCAATAAAGCCGACAGCAACGTCCGACACGAGATCGAACACTCTGCTTCACCTGTCGATGTTGAAGGGCGTCACGATTTCCGGAAAGGTCATGTTGGCGGCGATGGACCGCGGCACACCCACTTGGTCGATCTGCAGGTTGGGGTCGGGGGTGATGACCGTCCGGGCGGAGAAGTCCACACGCTTCCCCATCAGGTTCCCTCGGACCCGGCCCTCCTTCCCCTTCAGCCGCTGCTTGAGGGACTTGAGCGGCCGGCCAGACTTTTGCATCGCCTGAGGAGGGACCCGAGAAGAATTTGTTTATGTAACGCAGGGAGGGTGGGGGGAAAAAAGCCGGATTCCCCGGTGATGCGGCGTGCGTGCCGGGGGAGCCTTCGTACCCTCGGCAGGCCCGGTAGCTCGTTGTCAATCATGGTGGCCACGTGGAACTGGAGCAGCTTGACGTCCTCGGCGATGACGTGGGCCGCCGCACCGCTCTGCTCGTTCCGGCGCAGCTGGTTGTTTATCTTGACGATGTCCGCGAGTTTGTGCGTCAAGTCGTCCTGGGAGAACAAAAAAAGAGGACAGCTCGTCACCCCGTCTACCTAGCGGCCATTCGATATGACCTTTAAAATGTCATTCAAAAAACGACCCCTAATACAAATCTTTCTCGGTTTTTCCTTTCCGCAAAACGCCGCCTCACCTGGTTGCGAGCGGACCCCTGCATGACCACAGCGGGCCGGACAGCCAGAGGGGGCACGGGGAGGACGGTGACGATCATCCACTCGGGCCTGGCGAACTTGGGGTCCATGCCGAGGATGACGTCCTCCTCGTCGGAGATGCGCTTGAAGATCTCGTGGACGCGCTCGGGGTTCAGCAGGATCTTCTTCTCTTGGGAGTCCTCGTTGACGTGCTTCCACTCGGCGTACAGCTCCAGGCCGGAGCGGCGGATGCGGGGCTGGTAGCGACCACAGCCACCGTGGCCCTGCAAGAAGAAGAAAAACAAGGAAGTTAGAGCCAGATACCAAAAAAAATTACGATTAAGCTACAAGCTCCATTCAGAATTTGTCCACTGGGGTGAGGAACTACTTAAGGAAGCACGCGTTCCACCAACTCTCTCTCTCTTTCTCTTCACTCTACCTTTTCCTTAGAGATGTCCTCCTCGGCCTCCTGCTGCTCTACTCCAAACTTGTTGTCCATTTCCTCCCCGCCTTCACAGATGTTTTTGCCTTTACACAGGTCGTACACGTGGGTCAGCCTCTTCCGAGGCTGCCCCTTCGACTTGCATAGGATGTCTTTTATCTTGGGGTTATTCTGGAGAATGAAGTAGGCAACAGAAAATGTTGGTTACCACAAGCCAGTGTCCGCTTAAATATTGTCGTACACAGCAATTTTGGGGCAAATATTTTCTCACAACGGGACAGTGGTTGTGGATGATTTCGTATGAGTTGGTTGTGACGGCCGTGTAAAGATGGTTTGCTGTGTACTGACCGAATCGACGAGGAGTTTGGAGCAGAAAAAGCAGACACATCGTAGAACCTTCATGATCTTTGTCATGAAGCCCACATGGAACACAGGCTTGGCCAGTTCTATGTGGCCAAAGTGACCTGGACATTCTGTCATGTTACCTGTGTGGCAAAAGGAGAAATGAGTTGTCAAACATATAAGGTCAATACCAGTTTGACTATGAATAAGTCAAATAAAACGCTTTACAAATATCAGTAAAGTAAGATAGGCCTACATTATAAACCACAATACAGCTTTTTGTTTTTACCTGCACATGTCTGACACCTTCCAGATCGTTCTATGACCCCTTGTCTTGGGTCCATAAGGCCACCAAGTTTGGGACGCCCTCCTTCTGTGGTTTCGGGGTACTTAATCCCCCCTTCCGTAACGGACATCCGTTTCTAAGACAAAACATTGGAATTAAATAATTTGAATCCACCATTAGCAATTACATCATTAAACGTAAAGTGCATCATTGCATTGACACTAACACATTTTTCTAAAACAGAAATATATTTAAAAAGGAATTTAAGACAAATGTATGAGGAGCTATAATAAAGAAGACAACACTTTACTGTGAACCATAAAGCAAAACAACTTAACTGGGCATGTTTGATTGCGCAAATAATGCACATTGCAGCCAATGGTAAACTAAGTTGCAAAGGGTAACACCACAATTGTAAAGAACACATGCATAGCCTAGACTTTATTTGTGTTACCTTTTTATTATGAATTATCACAAAACATTAGGAGTGAAAAGCTATTGGTAGTGAATGCAACTTTAGGGAAACCCAATGACAAAATTAACTAAATGTTGCCAAATGTGTTTGTTTTTTCAGCATACATGTAGTGCTTCTAAAATAATAGGGAGTTTCATTCATGTTATGGCTTGGCTCAGTTGGAAAACGATGTGCTGAAAGTTTGTCAAACTTCCTGCAACATGCTCTACCTTGCTAGCGAGTTAGCTAGCTAGCTCTAGCTTGATTTAGCTAGCTAGGCTAGCTGCAAAGTACTTGCTTTGTAAACATAACCATTTCTTTGTCATCAAAGATCAATTCTAGGTGTAGTCATAATGATAAGATAAATGATCAGAAAGTAAATGACCCCCCATTCCCAAAGCAAAACCTACAAGCTCATCTGGGCTGATGATGCCGAATTGCACTCTCTTGATGAGGCGCAATGGGCATGCGCTGTCGCCGGAGGGCGGTCCGTGCATCCTGTCTACTCAAAGAGACGCGTCCTCCCTCGGCACGCCGCTTTTGTGAGAAGGAACAGCTTTAAAATGCCACCAGGACTCAGACCAGGCCGCCAACGGTGACCGGAATGTTTCCGATGGCGATATCCCAAGGACCCACGTTGTTAACTGTCCTAGGATCCTATTTATTTACGTTTTGGTCCTAACCGCTATCTGAACTAGCTGTCCCCCTCCCTTTTCCTGTACTACACTCCAGTGCGCTCTAAGCGCATCTGAGCTCGAAAGGCTCCAACTCGTGGTTTTATAGACTGTATGCTTTGCTACAGGTTGACACACTCAAGGAAGCAGGGGCTGAACAGTCGGTAGGCGGGTTATGGATCAGCGTACTTAATCGCTAATTGGCTAGACGAGAGGACAACATGAATAATGCAATTCATAATACGCATGGCCAATAAAACCTTACGTTTCTTTCCATAAACCAATCAGAATAAGAGGAGGGCATTCAAGCGCTATAACTTCTTCTCATTGGTAAAATAGGGTTAAAGGAGGAGCTGCAATCTCATTTTAGTTTTAGTGTATTGCATATTCAATAAGCTTGAATTTGGTTTGTCCAAATTCGTATTAATATGTATAAGTCATGACAAACGGACCAATCCCTACAAAGATACTATAGCGCCTGAATAACTTTCGTTAAACCCGCCTCAATTCCGATATTTTCCGAACGTTTCCGATTCGTAATTTTCACCCTCAAAGCAAAAATAAAAAAAATCTGTGTTGTCTCGTTCGTCTCGCTCTGGATCAGCTACGACTCTTGGAAAAGAAGCTCGCGCATGAGGCCTACCTAAACCCTTGATGAAACCATAGATATATGATAAGTGTGATCTTGTAATTTCTATTTAAAACCAGATCATATGATTCGTATTTCTAACCTTTTTTAGAATATGTCGAAATATTTATTTTATTTTCGCAACAATTGCATTTTCTACGGGACTTTACCTCAGTCCTCGGATTTGCCTGTGACCGAGACCCAAGTAATGTGGCTAATTTCCGCGCGTGAACTTGGCAAGACCGGGAAAAGCCTTCGGGTGTAAATTACTCTTAATTGCGACTACTTTGACCAAATTATTAGGCAAATGCATGCACATTTATTTAGCGGTAATACATGCCAGAGAAAATATATTTTTTACTGTGTTTAGAAAGGTAATTTCAGGAGGCCACGTTTAACAAAAGTGTGTTGTCTGAATGGCTGGCTTTGGCGGTACTGTGGTTAGCTAGGCTAAAATAAGTGGCGATAGCGAAAGATGGCTTGGTATAGGATGTTATTAATATAACGGTTTTTAATCAAAGTTATTAGCTGTATTTCAAGAATTGATGACCACTAAAATACAACTAAACAAACGTGGATAGTTAAGCTAGAGCTAGCTCCAACATTAAGCTAGCTAGTAACAGTAGCTAAGGTTATTCAATAGGAATGTCTGGGAATTAGCACTACTATCTAACTAACAAGGGCCGCTTTAGCAACTTGGCCCATAACGTATCACCTATTTAATGATGACACGCCAAATGTTAACGTTTTTGTAAGTAATTATGAATGTATCCAGGTAGCGAACCGTTAGTAGCTACAATATCTAGTTTTTGTTCTAGCTAGGAAGTAAAATGGCCGCCAAGAGAGGCAAGAAGAATTGGACGCTAGCTAGGACATATTTCTACAGTTAGCCTAATGTAGGAACTTGGAAGTATTTCTGGCAAGCTGTCAACAGTAGTTTGGCATTAGCCCTACTAACTAGTTATACAATCACTGTTGCTAATATCATTAGTTGACGGCCAGCTTAATGGAGGGAATTTCCTTGGACTGTCAGCGGCTGGTGGCTTTGTAGCTATGTAGCTAGCTGAACTGTAACTAGCTACGGTACTGTAGTTGTCTAGAAAGTAGTAATTTCTTATCAAGTGGCCTAATACATGATTAAATTACATGTTAAACAAATATTTGAGCTCTTAGGCTGTGTGGTTCAAATTCGATGGTTTAATTCCGTTTGTCGTGGAGACCAGATATATGTGGTCGGCTAGCTTGCTTGTAAGGTAGCTCTAGTTGTGTTCAACATTGAAACCGTCTCAACATGGCGGTGTTGTGGCAATGCTTCTTGTTGGTCAGAAAAATGGAGACTTCTTGTAAAGAGCTGGCGTACTCTTACGGTGACACATCTTTACTATACCTCTCACCTGTTGTTTAATTACCCCAAAAATATGGGTAATAGGCCTACTTCCTGTAGTCAACGAGTTGGTTGTTCTCGTTTGTGCATTTTCGTCAACAAACTTGTCAGATAGCTTCATTAGTCTCTCAAGCCAATACTGGTTCATGTACACTGTTATTTCCAGGCCTAGACAAGTTGCTTGTCCAATGGCTGAGGCTACTATTGCACAATACATTAATCTTGTTAGCAAGGGAGTTGGACCACAAAGTGTGGTTTAAATTGTTGTTCGTAAGCAAACTGACCAAGTGCTACCATGCAGAGCCAATATACAAAGCACATTTTGCCATATGCCATTGTAGATGATCGAGTATAAAAAGGACAGGATGAATTGTACAATTTCTCACTTACACTTTACATCTGTTATTATTTGGTGTGTAGCTGTAACAGAAATGACTACAGCATGAAATGTTTTGATTTGTTGGTTTGCTCTGTCAAGTTATGTTGCTGTGTGTACTTAAACTGGTGTGTTGATACTGACTGTAGTTGCTTGGCACAATTCATATGATGGCCTACTGTTCTAATGTTAAATGGACAGTCTTAACTTGACAAACTGTATTGTAATTTTCTTGTAATGCTCCAATGAGAACCAATAAAATAAATAAATCAACTTTGGATTGTTTTTGAACGGTTAAATTTGAGACTGTTGCCAGGATGAACATGGATGTCTTTGCCTTCATGTAGATACTCCAGGATATTGAAGAACATGCTGTTCTCAAGCCCAAATCTGGTAGCTGTTACAGAAGTAAAATCCTACATATGCCTAATTGGGCAAACCTTGTTTAAGGTTAGCGGTGATATGTAAGGATTGCTAGTTCAAACATACCATAGTGACGGCTAAAACGATTCACCATAACACAGTGCTTGTTCTTCCTTATTGTGTGTGAAAGCACAACTATTATAGGCCACTTGGCTACCTCTTGTGGCGTGTGGTGAGATTGTCATGTATCATCAAGAAATTGCGCAACATAAATTCAAAGGCGGAAATGCTCCCAGAACTGAATCCATTGAACTAGCTCCCTCTACTGGACACATAATACATGTTAGCAGTGTCAAGTACCCACAGTGCTACCTTGAAGTGGACAAGACCAGATGCATTGGCCCTTTCCTCCATACCTCCAGGTAGTGTGTTTGAGGGGTTGGGAAATGGCCCAAAGGCTATTCGAGGGTACTCATTTGAGGCAGAATGATGCATCTTCATGGGGTCAATGTAATTGAAGGATGTGTTTACAATGTCACAGTGACTCTTCACAGTGAACAACGTTGTCTTACCGCTTCTGTTCATGACCTTCTCTTTTCTGACAAGGTGTCACATTTCCTTGAAAAGGACCAAGATGCACTTATCAAGGGGAAGCTCTCAGCCACTTACCTCAGTTTTGGCCCGGCAGTGAGTGTTCGTGGGAGAGCGAGCGAGTCTGCGGAGAGAGGGAGGGAGGGGTCGCTCCGTAGCTCGGTAACGATGGAGGATGGCAGGGAGGGAGGGACAAGAGACAGCCGAAGGGTGGGAGAGAACACGTAACGGCAGGGGAAGGACAGAAGGGACTCCATTTTGACTTCCAGATTGTGGAGCCCGTCGAAATATTCATCCTTTTTGATTTATGAAAGGTAAGAGCTGATCAGAGACGATCAAGGATATCCCCTCTGGTCTTCATCTTGAGATACCGCTCTTGTTATTAACTGTTGGTATGAACTGGCCTCCCAGTTTTTGAATGCGGGTTGTGTGAATGCTTATCCAGGTGATTTAAGGAAGGAGGCGTGGTATGGATGGGCAATTTCATGTAGGTTACTCCAGCTTGTCAAGGTATAAATGCTCAGAATTCTTTCTCCCATAGCTGGTTGTACTTTTATCCTCTCTTCAGATTCCTTTCCCGTCGGCTACCGTGACCTTTGACCTCTTCACCCTCTGATGTCAGCTTTCATCAGGTGTGAACATACTAAAACAGTCATTGCAACATAACCAAACATACTTGACCAGGTTATTAATGTTTATGTTTCTGAATACTTCCGAAACATTGTATTTTATCATGTACAATTTTCCTTTGAAGCTTTTTTTCCTTTAAACCCTTGTCCTTTATTTATTTATTGTTATCTATTATCTTACTATTATAGTTCTGTTGCTGATGCTCTATTTTATAATGGAGTTCAGATTGAATCATGTGACCCAAGCTAGCCTATCGAGTGTAGTGTAGGATCATCAGATGAGATTCAGAATCACATGGCAGGTTTTGAGAATCCTGCCTGCTTGTCAATCCATATGCGAAACTCTGTGTTGAACCTTCAGCGTCTAAAATAGACGAGAACAAAAACAGCGACGTATCAGTTATATACACTGGGCCTGCTGTTATGTCATAACAGGAATGACTCTAGGCAAGACGCACACGTTTCAAGGAAGAGCAGTGGAACAAGTAGGTCTTTTACATGAAAGGCATCCCGGAGTTCCACCGGGAGGCACAAGGAGGGAATGTCCTGTTCCCTAACTGTTTGTTTTGATGATGACGCCGCCCACTTTCCAAGAGTCTTTTCTTTGATCAGGCCCTTCATCGTCGAGCCATCCGTCACTCTACCCACATGCATCTCTCCCCTGCCTAGTGCTAAGATGCTTTTTATAGCCATATGCATGCGTCATGTTACAGATGCACACAAGCCAGGGGATGCAAGTGCAACAGTTTGCCTCCTTTGAGGGCGCGCACGCGCGCACACACAGAGGGTTTTGATCGAGATTCGTACTTCTACCTTCCTTGCGGGTGCTTTTGGATCCTGTTTCTGGAACTATCTGGGTGCTAAATTAATTGCACTTGATCCCACCTTCCGTTGCAATCGGCTTAGTATTAATCTAGGCCTCTTTCAACGCGGCCAAGTCTGGCCAGAGCAGCTCCGCAGTCTTACTCCCCCAGAGTACTGCCCCCGGCGTCCTCTTTCTCTCATTCTCGCTCTCATTCTCTCTCACTCTCTCTCTCTCTCCCTACTTCTCCTAACCTCTATACCCTCCCTCCCTCGTCTCTGCCTCTCCTTCTCATCCTAACTTACTTTCTTTATCAATCAATTCCGGCCCGCCTCTACTTCAATCTCTCCACTGTGTCAATTTTTGTGACTCCTCAGGTTCCCCTCTCTCTTCCTCGCTATCTCTCCCCTTCACCCACCTTCGTAAGTTTTCCCAAGGTCTCTCTTTCACACGAAACACTCTTGTTGGCCTGCTTTCCGTCCTCCCTTACCCACATTTCCCCCTTCCTGCTCTCCTTTCCTCCCCTCGTCGTGTTGTTACAAACAGAGCTGCAGAGACGACCGCATGCTGGCTGTCCGGGGTTTTTTCCTCTCGCTCTTCTCTCCTTTCTTTTCGTTTCTTTGCCCTGCCGCTGTTGTGTTTGCCCTGGCACGGTGCCACCGCCTCTGACCATCTGCCCGTCTCTCTTTTCTTTTTCTCTTTCCCTTTATCGCTCCTTTTATTCCCCCCCAACCCCCCCCCTCCGCCCTTTCCTGATGTCAGCGCTATTATTACAGTGTTTTTTTGTCCCTTTTTTGATCACTGGGGAGTGATTCGATTTTCTTCTTCTCTCTTCAGCCGTCCCTCCCATCCTCTGTGTTTCTCGCTCACACGCTCTCCTCTTCACGTCTATCGCTTGCACCCCCTCCCGTCCATTCTCTTCTTTCCCCCCCCCCCCCCCCTCCCTCCCTCCCCCCTCCCCTTTCCCTATCTCCCGTAGATTCAAATTGAGGTGTGCATGCTATTTAAAGAGGCGTGACGGAAGAAGCCGGGGTGTTGACAAGAGCCTGAAAAAAGGCCGTCTAGAAACAGGAAGTATCACAGGGCCCGAATCTGGGCAGCCGCAGCAGCGGCGCGGAGCACACACTGTCCAACACAGTCAACACACAGCCCCACTTCCTCCCCTCCTCCCCCTGCCCTCCCCCCGCCCGCCTCCGCGTGCTCAGCCCAGCAAAACAACCCTCCCGCTTATCAGAGAATTATGCGCCCCCCCCCCCCCCCCCCCCGCCTCTCCCCCCCTCTCCCAGCTCGCATGAACGGAGCACATACACAACAGGCTATTCAGCCCCTCTCCGAGTTCTGCCCCACTCCCTCCTCTCTGCCTCTCTCGCTCTCTTTTTCTCCCCTCTCGCTCTTCCGTGCTCTTACTTTGTCTCTCGCTCTTTTGCACACACTCCTCCCCCCCCCCCCCCTCGCTCTCCACTCGCTCTTTCTCCCTCTCTTTGCCAGTACAGCATGCCTGAGTAGCTGCCTGGAGATGAAGAAGCTAATTAATTTGATTTAGCCGTTCTTTCCCTGGCAGTGGAAAAACCAGACCCCCCCCCTCCTCCCCACTGCCTTCCACCCCACCCCCCCCACCCAAAGCTGTATCAGTCACCCCTCCCATATGATTTTCCACCCATCCTTTCCAGTCTCTTTTGGCCGTGTTTATTCCTTTCACTCTGGCCTTCCTTCCCTCCCTCACTCCTCTCCCTTTCCCCTGTCCGAGTGGGAGCCTTTCAGATTTTCCCAGAGTTGTATATCACACCGGGTTAAAGTGTTACACGATTAGTTAAGCGCTTACCTGCGAACCTACCCCAAAATCCTTCATCGCTGTTGTGTGTCGTCTCGTCCCCCCTCCCCGAAAACGGTTCGTGTGACTCGACACAACTGATCCTGCACCGCTCACCCAAACATGCTGGCTCATTCTCTCACCGTCGCAAAGAAGATATGAATCACTTAGCCGCCATTTACTGCTGAACCCCATTTGTGTCATCTGATATTGCGGCGGATCTACCCTGCTCCCTAATCTGCTGTGCCACACTACAGTACGTCTACCATCAAAGCTGTTTGGGGACATCTGCTTAGCGCAGACTAGAAATGATGGAACCAGTGTTTTTATAGAGGGTGGGTTGAATTGCCAGTGGTGGACTCAACTGTCCCAAATTCATGCGTGTTTGTGGTTGCATGTGCCGTGTGTGCGTTGATGATCTTCCAACATGTTTTCTTCTCTTTAGATAACTGTAAAACGGAAACCCTCTTAAGCCTCTTCCTTTCTCTCAGACGGTCAGTTCCTGCATGAACCAGAGGATAACCTCTGCTCGGCCCCACGCCTTGTCCCCGGCCTCTAGGATAGCAGGTCAGCAGCCTCTTTCTCTCACTCACCTCACGCTCAGAACTTTCTGGAAGCACGCTCTTCAGCATCCTCGAAAGCAGTTTGGATTTGAACGTGCCGTGCCCAAAATCCATGTGGTGTTTCAAGTGTGCACACTTAGGGGGGGAAAGGGTGCAGGTATTGGGACCCAGAGACTGTTTTGGATGTTTATAGGTTTTCTTCTTTAGTTTTCAGGGGGTTTGCAATTAAAGCAGACAGTCCTATTTGAAACAAATGTAGATCATCGTCAGTTGCTTTATTAACTGGCCAGAAATAGGCACGCTGCTTGGTCCACAGAATTGTTTTCAGACATTGAGACATTAGGGTTACATCGGGATACATTGTCTGATTGTGAAAACTGAAAGGGTTTCATTGGAATTTCAATTTTCCATGGTAGCGTCCCCAAAAAATGAAAACGGTCTTACAGAAAATGCTTTTGTTGCATTGCTTGCAACACATGCATTCCCTGATCTGCTCTTGCATCAAGCGTTTTGCGAGCATCTAAAGAAAAACACTTCGAAGCGTTCCGATCACACCCTCTTTTGAGCTATCCGATCAACGCCCCCCCCCTCTCTCTCTGGCTCGGATCTCCCACAAAGATGGCTCCCTTTAGCCTCCCCGTCTTTGCGTATTCAGATGTGTGTGTCGCTTGGTAGCACAGCATGAAAAGCTATGATCACGTTTGGGCAAAGCGCCCATGAATAGGGGACGGCTGAACGCCGAGACTCCGTCTGAATACAGAGTCGGTGGTGGGCTGCCGGCTCCAGGACAACACAGAGACATGTGCACACTGGGCGGGCACACTCCTGCATAGCCCTCACGCCCTCACGCACACAAGTGATTGTTGTTTTCGCCAACGGCCCCGGAATTGGTCGCGCAGCGGCAGACACGTACGCAGCCTCGCAGGATCGTTTAGTGTCCCCCCACTCCCAACCAAAAAAACAGGTAGGCAGAACTGCCCGCTTCATACGCATGCTGCACAGCCTCTCCCTTCCTCCCTGTCTCGCAGCCTCCTTTGGTGAAAGAGTGCATTTGGAGGGAGAACACCCCCTCCCCCCGACAAAGTTCCTTCAGGAGCCGGAGAGGTCACAGGAGCAACACCCAATCCCAGGACAGTTCCCATGGAGACAAGTGTGGCAGCATACAATGAGAGCTGGAGAGAGAGAGGGAGGGAGAGCGAGGGAAATAGTGAGGTGGGCGAGAGAAAAAGGGTGGTGGAGGGGGTGAGGGTGGGGTATGGTAGTGGTATGTGTGTGTGTGTCGTGGAGAGCGTGCAGCATGTGGACGCAGTGCCCAGAAGACTGTTGGGGGAAAGTTAAATAAGAATATGGTCGTTTCTAGAAATGTTATTTGTTGATCACCTATCTCGCTTGCTGTGATTGTGTCCTGCTCCTGGGTTTCGAGCAGAGCTGCTCCTACACTGCGACACAGTCCGGGGAGACGGTCAGGGAAGCCAGGTATGCACCGTTTAGGGCCAGCAGAGAAATCAGGCCAAGTCTAAGTAAGTCTTTAAAGTTCTATTTTAAACCCGTCAGATCCTTGACTTGATAGTTAGTCCTCCAGGTTTAAGATGCTGTGTCAGAGTGTTAGTGCTTCTGAACATAAAGTTATTTGTTTTGTTTTATGAGTCAATGGTGTGCAGCACAACATGGACGGTGGTGGTTCAGTGTTTCAGCTGAACACGAAGGCCAAAGTCTACTTGAGGGAGAATTTGACCCAAGGGGGTCCTTAAAGAACTCTGTCACGCAGTGACCTCAAAGACACACCTGACTGAGTGGCCATCTCCCCACATAAACTAAAACCCTTTTAGCAGCGGCTATAAAAACACAGACAGCGTGTCCCTGCCCTTCTCTCTCTCTCTCTCTCTCTCTCTCTCTCTCTCTCTCTCTCTCTCTCTCTCTCTCTGTGTCCCTCGTTTTCTCCTCTCTCTTTCCTCGCCTTCTCCTTCTTTCACTTTCCTTTCGCTCTCTGCCTCTCCTTCACCTTTTACCTCTTTCATTCTCTCCAACTCTTCCCTCTCGTTCTTTTCTTTCTGTCCACTTCACTTCTTTAGCGGGGAGTGCTTCCATCCGCAATCCGACTATTGTCTTGTTTGTCTTTATTATCTCTCTCTCTCTCTTGCTCTCTCACTTTTTCCCTCTCTAACTCTCCGTCCATGTCTGTCTGTCTGTCTGTCCGGGTGCCCAGTTTTTTTTTTACTTGGCATGGCTCCTGTTTGTTTTCAGCCATTTTGGGGACTGGCAGTGCTCGTAACAAACTGCTTAAATGGCGTCCTCTCGCTCGCTCGCTTGCTCTCCCTCTCTCCCTCTCTCCCCCTGCTTCTCCCTCCCTCTCCCTATCACTGGGCTTTGTGTATATAAAGTAGTGTGTGTGTGTGTGTGTGTGTGTGCCTGTTAGTGTGTATGTGGAGAACAACACTTCCAAATAAAAAGAAGATTGGATTCAGAGGGGGCAGGGGAGCGGGAGGGGGAGGGGGGGTTGGGGGGCAGAGGCGAAGAGGCGAAGAGAGAATAGAGGGGGGGGGGATTCACTTGCTGGAAAAGGAAAAAACACTGAGAATCATGTGTCAGAGGCAAAACCGAAGTAAGAGAGGGAAAGACAGGGGAGAGCATGCGAGAGAGTGAAGGGGGGGGGGAGGAGGGAGAGAGAGTCAGAGTGTGAGAGTCGCTCCTGCCCTCTGTCTTCGCACACTGCTGCCTGCCTGTGTGTGCTGTGTGTGCGCCGTGTTTCCCCGCGCTCTCGCAAGCGCCTGCACGCACGCACACACGCAGACGCACGCGCACACACTCTCCGCGCGCAACCGCGGACCGAGGGCGAGAGAGCGAGCGAGTGAGAGAGAGAGAGAGGGAGAGAGGGGAGAGGGAGAACACATCGCAGCAGAGATGCAGCAGGAGGTTTTCCGAGGTACGTTCTCTTGTTGTGTGCTTGTCTACCGAAGAGAGAGAAAGAGAGAGAGAGAGAGAGGAGAGAGAGAGAGAAAGAGAGAGGCTGAATATGTCCTCTCTTTTTCCTGCTTGTTTTTCTCAGTCATGCCGTTGCTGGGGTTGTTGTTTTGTATGCAAGGAAGAGTGCGAACGCGCGGTTTATTTAATACGTGTGCAGTGTTTGAGTGCATGTGGCTGTGTGTGTTTGCGCCTGTGTACTGGTGTGTTTGCCTATGTGTGTCTGTGCTTGTGTGTGTGTTTGTGTGTGTGTGTGGCGCCTATAAGAGGCCTTGTCTCTCATCCTCCCCTCTGTCGCTAGCTCGCCACGCAGTTCTTTTTCAGGAGCGATGACTCGTTTAGAGATTGTGATGAAACTTCTAATTTCTCGTCGTCTTTCACGTCCCAGTCAATCGTCCCGGATTGGGGGGCGAGCCGCTGTGTGTCAGTACAACCGTTAGACGTGACGTGTGTTTTTGTGTTTAGGGAAACCTTAATCCATAACCGCGATGGCTGAATCCCTTCCATCAAAACCGCTTACAAAATCACAGAGTTGGGGACAAACTTGAACATACACGCTGATATTTCCTTATACTATAACTTGGATTAATCGATTCTTGCCCCTTTTGTGTCGTTGGCCCATTAACCAAGTATCCCTGACCAGTTTATTTTTGTTGGGGTGGCGGTAGTGGGGAGTTTGTCTCTAAAACATGGAGGACATTTTGACGTCACAGTCCTGTTGTTGCGGCCCTCACTCCAACCCTTATTTTTTTCCAAAACAACAGCCCGTGCGCCAACTATTCCACATTCCTCGTCTCCATGGTCGCCACAGCAAACCTCCACGGCCCCAATGTATTGGAAATTTGACCCACGATGCCACAGGGCATTCCCGTTCAAAGGTCAGGTGATAGGAAGCCTCATGTGCGTCTGAACTGTCGATGAGCTGGTGTCAGGTTTTTTCTTTTGACTGGTTCACATCCCCTCAGTCTGACATGCAAGCAATGAAGGCCTAAAAATGTCAGAAGTATTTCTTCGTATCAAAGGATGTTTTGAAACTTCCCCAGCCTCAGCTGACTAAAGTTTACCAACCGTATGTCTCATGTATGTTAGTAGCATGCTGGATGTGGAAGGTTTATGCGATTGTTACTGGCGCATGTTTCGCAAGTCATGTTCTGGCCCTGAGGGGCTAACGCAATAAAGACGAGAGCTGTTGTAGCAACCGCGTCAAGGGGCAGCGGTACACACGTAGGAGTGGGGCCTTGGGAGGGGGGAGGGGGGAGGGGGGGACATCAGAGTGGCACACGGTGTTACCAAAGCTGTCATCTCACCCATGGAGCCATATGAATGAACCCGGCCGTTCGTACAGCGCCTCGCAAACACGTCAGTGTGGACCCTGTGCCTTCTGACTTTTGTAAACACGGTAAGGGCATTTTCGTAGAGTGGCCATGTGCAAAATTGAAAATGATTTGGGGGGGGGGGGGGGGGGGGGGGGGGGGGAATTGCTTTGAGAAGGTCACCGGTGTAGTGTTACCACTCTTCTGAGGTACTTTTTTGGGGTTCTTCTAGCCCGCTCCTAATGCTTCCCATTATTGTGTTACAGAGGCAGAATTAGCTGAATGATGTGGTGGCTTGAAAGCTAACAGAGCGGAGAGAGGACGGATGAAACGCGGGCAGGCTTTCTGATGCGTGGAGTGGCATGCAAAATCACGGTGCTGCCACTGTTTATTCAAGAAGGGGGTGCGAGGGTGTTAGGGTCAGGGAAGAGGTGCAGACAAGCTGAGCAGGATCTGAAAGCCGAGGAAACCCGTGAAATCTGGACAAGCGAGATACACACTTGAAGTCACACTACCCAACCCCCCCACCTCTTCCCTTTTCTCCCTCATCATACCTCCCTGCGCCCACCCTCTCAACCACTCCCTGGCTGGTACCAACCACGTCTTGTTTTCTTCCTTCCTCCCCTCTTTAGCCCCATCTGGTTGGCTGCGCCATGCTTTCTTGAGCCGGGGGGTTGTGCAGAGTTCAATACCTCTCTTCCTAACGATGCCCCCCCCACCCCCCACCCCATCATCCATCCCACCCACCCCCCTTTTCACAGCCTAACTGCTGTCTTAATGGTTGCCCCCCCCCCCCCCCATCCCCTCCCCCCAGCTGGCCACTCTTGGGAGAGAGAGGTCCCCCAACCGACAACCTCCCATTTCCACATGCCCCCGTTCCATTGCCAGCTCACAGGCTGGAACGGCGTGGGCCCCAAAATTGTTTCCTCCAGCGTGCGGCCCCTACTCAAACCTCTACCTACCGCCCGGCGCACCACTGCAAAAGAAACAGAGGTTGTAGTAGGGAACACAGGCCTTATTAATTTGTCCTCTTTTTGTTCGTCAGGGTAACATGTTCTCACATGCTTAATTCCTTGCCGATGTCAAGATTCTGACTATCGAGAGTAACGCTAGTTTGTCAGTTTGTTGTACTCCACCAGTGCACCTGTTCTCGCTGTTCTCTTCTGTTTCGCAGTGCCACCAGTATAAATAGATGGAACAGACCTTGGGCAGACATGTTTGTTTTTGCGGAACATCCCGTTTCAGAGAAGCTCTGGGCTGCTTTTTTTGTGCGAGAAAGGTTCAGGCACTTGTGTGTGTGTGCGTGGGTGTATCCAAATTGTGTGTGTGTCTCTGTATTTGAACCCCCCCCCCCACACACACACACACTTCACCCACCACCTCCCCTTGTCACGCTTGGCCAGGCTTTTGTGCGGAGGGCTTGTTTGTGGAGAAGCAGTGCGTGCGTCACAGGGAGATGAAAAGGAATAGCGCGGGGGCGGCAGACGCGTTTACCCCCCGCCCCCTACTGCCGTCCGCGGCGCAAACGCCAGAAAGAATTGTGACATTTTTAGCCCTGGCGCTGTCTCTCGCCGTGTCGGCCACCTTCTAGCCTGCTGGCGCCCCGTTGAAGGGGTTTCCTGCGCCGTGCGAGAAGGATCGTGGCTTTTAGCACTTCTAACTCAACTATATGCCTACTTTCTGATATACCACACTAGTCATTGTGTCTCAGCATGACTGGAGATTCTCAATGATGTTAACATAGGTTTGGGAGTTACACAGTCATATTTTCCTCCTACTAGTTGTGTGTTTGTGTCCTGTGTGTGTGTGTGTGTGTGTCCATACCAGTTGTGTAGCCTTCCCCCTGTCTTTCTCTTATCCAAGCCTCTGGCATTGTTTGTTCCACCTGTGCCCTATCTCTGTGATACTCTGTTTCACCCTTTAGTTTTGCATGTCATTTACAACCAAGTCCCATCCGTGTAGGAGTCGTTTGTTTACATCGGCCTGCTTCTGTTGCCCGCAGGTTTGTGCATGCGTGTATGCGTTGGGTCGCCTGTGTTTGTGTGTGTCTGTCTGTCCGCCTGTGCTGTGCCTGTGCGTTCCTGTTTTGGGCTTTTTTTCTCTCTCTCTCTCTCTCTCTCTCTCTCTCTCTCTCTCTCTCTCTCTCTCTCTCTCTCTCTCTCTCTCTCTCTCTCTCTCTCTCTCTCTCTCTCTCTCTCTCTCTCTCTTTCTCTCTCTCTCTCTCTCTCTCTCCCTCTCTCTTTCTCTCCCTCCTCTTCCCTCTGCAATAACAGTGCTGACCTAGTTTCTGCCTGTTCAGGGCTGCCTGTGGAATTTTACAGAGGCCTGCCTTCCTGGCTGCCTCGCTGCTTGAAAACGCAGGCAGAAAAGCATGACTGGGGTTTTTTCTTCGTGTCGCATCGTTTAGGCCTCAGCAGCCACCAATCCCCCCCCCCCCACCCTCTCCTGCACCTCCCACTCCCCAATCTGCAGCCCCTCACAAAATAGCCCACCGTGTTAAATAAGTAATAACAATAAAATGGCCTATCGCAGATGTGTCCGGAGGTAGCGCGTGAACACATTTCAGGAGGACAGTCTCAGCAGCTTACGGCTGCTGACTCAGAATGGAAATGGGGGGGGAAAGCGTCGCCGTCGACCGCCGTTTGTCCTCTTAGCTGCGCGATGGAACCGGATGGAGAGGGCGGAAAAACAACACTTCTTCACCCCACCTCCTCTCACTCCTCTCTCCGTCTCTCCGTCTTTCCTCCCCCTTTCTTTCACTTCCTCCTCCTTCCTTCCTTCCCTCCCTCCCCCCTGCCTTCACAAATAATGGTTAGAGTCATGCCCGGCAGATACTAGCCACTGCCAGGAATGGCTAACAAGCCTGTGATCGTAATCACCCCCCGCCCCCCTCCTCCCCCCTCCTTCCCCATTCCCCCCATTCCTTGTTCACTCAGACAGCCAGCCTATTTTTAAGTTAGCACGGCCAGTGAATGCCAGTCAACACTCTATTCCTGTGGAATCTCGATGAAATCTGGAAACGCCTTCCAATTAGGCAACGGGAATGTCGCGTCAATGCTGAGATGGATCCCCGGGACGCCGCTGAAAAAAGGACTCGGCCGCCGTGGCTGGGACTGAAATCTAAACCAGCGGCGCTGCAAATTCCTCCTACCCCTCTTTTTTCTCTCCCTCTCTCTCCCTTGTCGCCATTCCTGACTCACACTTGAAGTCTCGAGGCTTTAGAGATCAGCCTTTCCTTATTGTTTTTCCGACGTGCTTTCCCTTTCAAAAGCGGTTTTGTTTGCGCGATGACAGGTAATGTTGAGGCGCTTGTCACCGTTGTTAAACGTTTAGTTTTCTTTTTGAGAATGTCCTCTGTGTGTTTTTATTCCTAACGCATTGTTCTTGTTACGTCGCAGGTTTCGGGGGCTGGTCATGGTGTCCAGGGTGGTGCACTGGGACCCTCTCCACGCGGGCCTCCTCCTGTCACGCCTGAGTGAGCAGCACCTGGCTGCCGGGGCCTCCCCCACCCCGCAACACGTTCCACACTTCCACCAGCCGCTGCATCAGTCCTCTTCCCCGCCAGCGGCTAACGCAACCGATCGATTCCCTTCTCTCTGGGCCGCCCACGTCTGGACTGACCCCACCATCGCCGCCTGTGCCCCTCTTGAGTTCCTGGCACGCCAGCCTGCCTACGATTACCACAACCCCATAGGTCACTGTCGGAGGCGGAGACCTGCCTGTCTAACTGGGGGCTAGAGGAGATGAAGGGCAAGAGCAGACAGGGAGGCTGGGGGGGAGAGGCCATGACCATGGAGGGGCTGGAGGACGCGGCCGATGGGCCCAAGAACGCCAAGATCACCCTCAGCTTCCCGCTCAGCGCCGCCCTGCCCGCCGCGCTCACTGTTCAGAACCACTGTCGGGCCGCCCCCGCCTCCCCTTCCCCCCGCCGCCGCCCTTCCTCCGCCATGGCAGCCTCCAAGGCCTCGGACGAGGGCTCACTGTGGAAGCTAGACGCCACCACCGACGTGAAGCACCGGCCCTTTAAGCCGCCGCGGCACGACCAATCTCCGTCCTCTTCCTCCTCCTCATCACCCTCCTCTTCCTCGTCTCCCGTAGATCTTACGGCACTGGTGAGGAAGGACATCAAATCTCCTCCACCGCTAAAATGTTCCAAAGTCCAGAGTCCAGACTCTCAGTTCCACCGATTTCCCGCGCGGCCCACTAACGGCTCTACTGGGGGCTACCTGGGGGACGGGAGGGGGGAGAGACACAGACTAGCCAATGGCCCCGCCTCCCCTTCTGAGACTGCCAAGATCCTGTTCAATCTGAGCACTGTGCCCTATCAGGGCCACAGGGGCGGAGACACAGAGAGGAAGGATAGAGCCAGCTTACCGGGTAAACAAGGAGGGAGGGTGGGAGTCAGCCCCCATGGACACAGCCTCCACCCGCCTCCCCTCCACCTCCCTCCTCCTCTACCCTCTCTCCCAACCGAAGCCCTTACCCCTCCCCACCACCCGGTCTCCTTCTCCTCCTCCCCCCCGGGTGGCCAGAAGCCAGAGCTGATCTGCGGGGTGTGCCACCGCCTTTTCAGCTCCGCCTCCTCCCTGACGGTGCATATGCGGCTGCACCGCGGGGGACGCGCCCTCAGCTGCCGCCACTGTGGCAAAGCCTTCATCCATAACAAGAGACTGCAGTCCCACGAGGCCTCCTGTCGCCAGCCTCTGCCCCAGGCCGCCGCCCTCCCCCCCAGCCTGTCCCCCAGCCGGCCCCCCCTTCCCATCCAGCCCAAAGAGGAGCCCTTGGAGGAGGGGGAGGTGAGGATCGAGGGCGGCGTAGTCGTGGGGGCGGAGGGAGTGGAGAGCAGCGGCAAAGCACAGCTGGCCGAGAAAAAGGCTTGCGGTCTCCTGGTGGATCAGGAGGCCGACGCAGAGTCAGGGGAGCTGCTTGTAGGAGACGATAACCACCATTTTGTGAAGGTGGTGGACGGCCACATCATCTACTTCTGCAGGGTGTGCGAGCGCTCGTACATGACCCTGTCCAGCCTCAAGCGCCACTCCAACGTCCACTCGTGGCGCCGCAAGTACCCGTGTCACTTCTGCGACAAGGTGTTCGCCCTGGCAGAATACCGGACCAAGCACGAGGTGTGGCACACAGGGGAGCGCCGCTACCAGTGCATCTTCTGCTGGGACGCCTTCGCCACCTACTACAACCTCAAGACCCACCAGAAGGCCATCCACGGCATCAGCCCGGGTCTCATCTCCAGCGAGAAGACGGCCAACGGCGGCTACAAGCAGAAAGTCAACGCGCTCAAGCTCTACCGCCTGCTACCCATGCGCTCCCAGAAGAGACCCTACAAAACCTACAGTGACACGCTCCCCGATGGGCTCCTCCTCTCCTCCGGAGACCCCCTGCCCCTCCCCCTCTCCCTGGACTGCGCCCGGCCCAACTCCCTGGGCCTTACTGGCGGCATACACCCAAAAACCGTCAAGCCTGACCCGGACACTTTCCCCGACGGCTTCCCCGTCTCGATAAGCTTGGAGCGGGGTGAGATCTCCACACGTGCCCCCTTCCCTCAGACAGACGTGAAGAGGTGTGATAGAGAGGCGTCAGATCCGGAGAGAGCTAGCAGCAGTGGCGCCTCCAAAATGGCCGCAAGCAGCAAGTCCAAAACACCCAAGGGTGGCCGCAGTACAGAACTGACCGGGTCCTCTGTCATAACGTACGGACACTCTAAACCCTCCGTCATAGTGCACGGCACTACCGTGTCGTCCTCCGTCATAGTCCATAGCAACCAGGTCGCCAAAAGCCCTCTGGGTAGCCCCTCCCCTGAAGCAAACGCTAGTCAGATCCTTCCCAAGGCTGGGCCGAGGCCAAACAGAAACCACAGGGAGAGTACCGACAGCCACAGGAAGAGGTCCCGGGACAGTTCAGACACAGCAGAGGAAGGCTCCGGGAAGAGCCGACAGGAAGCAGAAAATGGCCGGTCCCATCACAAATCGCGCAAGTCCCACAGCAGGAGCGACAGCTCCGCCTCCAGGCGCTCCTCCTCTCCTGGGGAGGCGTGCGGCCAGAGGGGGGCGGGGCCGCTGTGCCAGATCACAGTGCGGATCGGCGAGGAGGCCATCGTCAAGCGCAGCATCTCCGAGACAGACCTCCGGCGAGACAAGAGCCCCCACCCTCCCAAAACCAAACGGACCGAGCCGTCGCCGCAAGACGCCAAGGAGCCTCGTCATTCTCACCACCACCACCACCACAAGCACCGCGGTCACCGCAGCTCCGGCCTTGGGGCCGAAGCAGAGAAAGACGTAGGAGGGGAGGCGGAGCCCAGGAGGAAGAGTCCCAAACCTCTGGGGAAGGTCAGGGAATACTACTTCCGTCAGGAAGTGCGTGAACAGGAGGAAAGCGATGACGATGGGGAGGACAATCTGTGGAGGCCCTACTACGCTTACAAGCCCAAGAGGAAGGGCCAAGTTCCTGTCCAGAAGACCAGGAGCTGGCAACGCAAGCTGCACCACAAGCGCTCCCTTCGCCTGATGAGGAGGGCCGAGAGACTCATGACCCATGTCAACAAGGAGGCGGAGAGACCGGACGAAGAGGAGGAGGCGGAGGAGGACGAGGAGGAGGAAGTTGCAGGGGAAGAAAGAAAGGCAGAAGTGGGGAAGGAGGAGGAAATGGAGGAAGAGGATGGGGAGGTGAAGGGGGACGAGGGCAAGTCGGAAGACCACATGCTTGATGAGGACAGAAAAACAACAGACTCGTCCTCAGTTCCCACCAAGGAGAAGGACAAACAGTCGGCTGGTGCGGAAACGGGCGGCGATCGTGCCACACTCGACGAACACCTTCTTCCTTCTCCTCCCAGTATCCCCCTGTCTACCTCAGCCTCTCCGGTGGGAATAAAACGGCGGCCCTGGTCCAATGACAACGCCTCGGAATGCGGTACTTGCGGTTGCTGGTTCTCCAGTCCGAGGAAACGGGACAAACATGAACTGAGCCACCTGTTGGAGTTTGTTTGCCTGCACTGCCGGGCTCCCTTCCCCTCAAGAGATAAACTGGAAGACCACCAGAAGACCCAGCACCCCAAAGCCTCAGAGCCCCAATCCCTGCCGCCCAAAGTGGGTTGCGAGGAAACGGAGCCCGAGAAAGAGAGAGGTCAGGAGCAGAGAGAGAGTAGGGCGCTAGCAAAGAGCACGTCCAGTCCCGGTCGCCTGAGCCGGAGAGCGTTAGCGAGACACACCTGCCCCCAGTGTCACAAGGTGTGTAAAACGTCGTCGGCGTTGACTCGCCACGTTCGACGTCACGAGTTAAGCAGCTCTCCTGAGAGAGAAGAGACACAGCCAGAGCCAAACACAGCAGAGACAGCAGTTAGCCCTGTAAGCAAAGAGCCAGATAGGGGTGCTGACCAGGTTCCCATGGCCCAGTCTATCCCAGTTATCAGCTACTCTACACCCGACCCACCCAGCATCAGTAGAGAGTGCTTAGAGCCCAAGGGGAATGAGAGCGAGACTTGCGAGGTCAAAGCAGAACACCAAACCGTCATCAATCAGATTCCACCATGCGACAACTCAGAAGTCAAAGAACTCAGTGCCCCTGTCCTCGAGAGGGGGCCAAGTCCACACATTATAAAGCCTTCCCCCGACAGTCCAGCCAAACTTCCCTACCTTCCCACCCTTACCCCTTGCCGGCCCAAATTATTCCCCCCTGCTGCACCCCCAACCCTCCAGGGGGTTCTGGTCATGAGTGGATCCGAATGTCTGGATTTCCGGACCCCCAAGAAGAGGAACCTAGACGGACAGCTTAACAGGATACCCAGCCCGGCAGGCCACACAGGGCACGTGAACGCCCCTCCAAACACGCCCATGACCTGTCAGGCCCAAATCAAGAGCGCCGCCCCGAATGTTCCCATGGCGACAGCTCCCAGCGTAGTCGTCAGCTGCGTGAAGCGGGAAGTCATCGCAGAGAGGGAGAAGCCAGGGAAGCACGTTTTCCTTCCGGCCAGTTACGAGGGCTCGTCCTCATTGGCTCAGGATCTTAGGGTCATGCCCCCGTCGAGGAGCCCCTCCCCTAGTGAAGCACAAGACCTCACCATGTCCTCCATGCTAGCTAGAGAGTGGGAGAGAAAGAGGGAGCTGGAATTAGAGCGGGACAGGCAGATGCAAAGAGAGAGAGAAAGGGAGATGGAACGGGAAAGTCACAGGGAGAGGGAAAAGGAAAGGGAGAGGCAGAGGGAGAGGCACAGAGAGATGGAGAGGGAAATGGAGAGAGAGAAGGTTCAGCACACTAGGGGGTTGTGCCATCCTCCCCTGGAGCAGACCAGAGACCCGGAAGTGACCCTCCTCGTACCCAAAGAGGAGCCGATCAGCCCTGCTCCGTCCCCACAACGCATCGCCACTCAAACCACTAGTAACAGCCCCCTCGCACAGAGACGACCCCCCAAGTCCCCTCGCCGCTCCCCCACTGCCATGGATCTGTTGGTCCAGGTCAACCGCCAGGCCCAGGCCGCCAAGGCTGCCCAGGCTTCGCACGCAACCCGGGGACCCGACAGGCTCCAACTTCCCACGGGGACATCCGGCTCCAGCGACCGACCCTCGGCCCATGCCTTGCTCCTCCCCCGTGCACCACTCCCCGAGCCTGTGAGCAACCCCAGGGACACCCACCGCCGAGAGGCCGAGGCGGGGGGCTACCCCGCCCAGGAGTTACCCTTGCCCCTCATCGTTCCAGGAGGTTACCGCTCGGGGAAGAAACAGGAGGAGAACCTCCTGGTGTCCTACCCCACGGGGTCCTTTCCCTTTGGCCCGCTGGGGAAAATGGTTCCCAATGGGGATCTGGCCAAGCTGCCCTTCTACCCCGACCCCTATCACCTCCTGTATGGGCCCCAGCTGCTGGCATACCCCTATAACCTGGCCGCCCTGCCCATGGCCCTGAACATGATGGCTCCTGGGGCGGACAAGGTGGAGCCCCTGCCCTTCCTCCCAGCCCTCTTTAACTATGCCGCAGCTGCAGGCCCTTACATGGGCGCGGTACCCCATCCCCTGGTAGCCAACCCCAATCTGTATAACAGTAATGGTGGTGGCAGCAAGAAGCAGCGAGACAGCAGCAACGGCAAGCCGTAGCGATACAGGAAAAGACAGGAATATTTCAAAATGGAGGATCTAGGGGCTTGTGATGGAGGACAGGATAGCGAGAGCCGCTTCTTGGGGTTACTGGGTACCCTTGTACTGTCTCCGCTGCCTCTCTGTTTGTGATGTAGCAATCAGAACTCGGCGCCGAACTAGGAGGGAGGGGGGGGGAGAGCGGGAGGAGAGGAAACGGAGGAATTGGGCAAGGGAAAAGAGGAGTGAAGATACCAGACAGATACCTACAGTATACAGACAGATACACAGCGACTTAGCAATCGCCCTCTCGCTTCCAGTTCACCCCTCTCTTCCGTTCTCCCGTCTTTTCTGTGTTGTAGTTCTAGAGCTTGATTAATTGTCCTCTCTCTCTCTCACTCGTTATGGTAATATGTATAATCTAAGAATAATAACTGCTAACAGGGTGTATGTTTTTTTGTTTTGTTTTGCTAAAACCTTCTCAGTCTGCTTCCCTTTATATCGGGCACATAATGAGGACGTCATCTCTGCAGGAACGATGTTGTGTTCTAATCTAGACAGCGAAAGGGAACCCGAATGAAAAGTCCTCGCATGACACAGTCAGAGTTTGAGCATTAACCAACAATGCGTGTGTTGTGTGCATGCGTGCGGGAGGGAGACTGCTTGTGCAAACAAATGCACTCAAGCTGTCTGTGAGAGGAAAACGTAAGCCTTTACGTGAACAGTTAGCTTGTCTGTTCGTGGACCATATATTTGGTCTGTATGTGAGTCCCTTCATACTCGCACCACACGTGTGTGCATCAAAAGCCGCCGGATGTAAAGGCAATGATCATTCCGTTTGGTTCGGAGGCGAAAAGCAGCATTCCTACAACACATGGTCTAGCCGTTGTAGGGCAGTGCATATAAGTGCAATAGAAGTGATTCTTCCGGATCCAAACCACCAAGTTGATGGTTTGAGTAGAGTTTTTACATGTGACACTTGACAGATCCAGTGAGTGTGTAATATCGGAAACGAACCCCAAACTTTGCCGTTCAGTGTGACATGCTGTCACAGTTTGCCCAAGGCCCATCATGTATCACGTTAGTTTTCACCTTAGCAGCATGTGCACACACGAGCTAGAAAGGCTTCTAAGGATGGCGGAAGCTTGACCCACTTGTAGCTGATTTGGACATGTAGCTGGCCACTGGGCAAGAATAGTAGGCTAGTATAGAGACCATTGCACTTCCAGTCCTCCATGTACTCATCTCATTTCTTCCGAGGATATAAAAAAGAAGAACAGAATAAAGTCAGAGAACCTTCATCTTCAGTGGCCTTTTCCTCTCCCTGGCTCCCCCTGGTGTGCACCAAAGACACACTCTTCTAAGCCAGGTTGAAGAGAGTGAGAGTGAGGAAGGGAAACAGTAAATGGATTCAGGGTAGGGTCATTTCTGTGATATTTGTAGAGGGAGAGAGGGGAAGCCATAGTTAGGTCATCGCCTGCCCTCCATGGGGCCTCCTAGATAGACTGAAAATGGCAGCTCTCCTCTTACTGAGAGGACAGGAAGACGCGAATATCAGGACGCCGAGGAGGGCTTGGAGGTTTGCGTCCAGGCTCTCCTCTCTTTATTCCTCTCTGAACAGAGAAGTGGGGAACGGTGTCTCTCCCTCTCAGCTGGGGAGTAAGACAGGGCGTAGCAGCCAGTCATGGTGGTGTCTGAGATCCCCAAAATGTCCAGGACTTTTGTTTTGTCTCTCTGTACATTTGTTTCTTTACTTTTTTTTGGTTACACTGTTTTTTGTTTTGATTATATTACACTTCCCCCCCTTTTTGCAAGATGGACGTGGCCTCAGCAAAAGGGAGGGTGTTGAGTACTCTTAAATATGAATGTAATTGTAGTCATGAGGTTAATGAAGTACAAACTGCATTAAAGGTAGACGGATTTCTGTTTTTTCCGACTTGAAAAATAACCAGTTAAGTAACCGTTATGAAGTCTGATATGCATATATACAGTAGTCCTAGGAACATGTCAATAAACTTGGGTTCTGTATCCACAAAGCATGAGCAAAACACGCTTCCTAACAGTCTATATCCTCTGGTGTCAACAAACTCTCACTTTGTCCGCACAATGTCGGTTTCTCTTTCCTTTCTGCTTTTTTTCTCTCTTCATTTTCTTCTCCTCTATCTCGATCCTCCACGTCTCTTTTGCTTCATTTGTTCTGGGGTCTGGCATAGAACCCCCCCCCCCTTCAAAAAGAGCAGTTGTCACCTTTATTTCTCACAGTCACTATGGGAGCTGTCCAGTTACTCCCCCCTCCAAACTCTCAAACTCACACACACACTTTACACTGCCTCTTTGAAGTGTGAATGTGTGTGTGAACCCCAACACTGTTCGTTTCAGGCAGGAGAGCAAGAAATACCACAGCGTGACCAACCACAGGGGCTCATAGGCCTCTCCTTCGATGTAGTTGCGAGCCGTGTGTGTGTGTGTATGTGTGTGTGCATGCGTGCAGGTGTATGTATGTGTGGGTTTGTGTGTGTGTGTGGGAGTGAAGGAGTGTTGGGAAAAAAATCTGTTTGAAAAAGAAAACCAAAACAAATCTGCCTAAGCAGAATATCCCTTGGGGGCATCTGTTTTCAACTGACTTTTTCAAGGGTTGAGTTTCAATGTAGCCCTCTTTGGCCCAGCCTTGCTGTAAAGACTCCACATATAACCTACCTTAAGCCATTTATAAATGGATACATAGGTGTTTTTGGACCATTTCTTATGCCATAGTTTGCCGTCACAGACCAAAAGCAAGTAACTTGTTGAAATAGAGCGAATGACCTGGTATCTGGTGGTGATACACATATATTCATAGTGTTTAATTCATATGAATGTGCCTCTGCTTTGATATTTACAATATTAGCAACTATAGATTTGGCAGATTTCAACTGACAAGGTGCCTTTTAATGGCATAAGAAATTGAAATAGTTTGTAGGTGAATGAACTAAATGGCAAACGATTCGGAGAAAGATCTTGTGGCTTAGTTTACTACAGTATGAAGCTGGTCATAGTTTTAGGGGTGTGGCTAAACTGTTTGGTATTGTGTACATGTTTAAGTAATACTGTGCCATAGAGTCCACAAATATTTTAACTGTTATTTTTAAAAGATGTTATAATGTTGCTTGATGACTTTGTCTTTAGATTTGATACAACGGCTTGTAGCCACATCTACCCTTAGTCTGTTGTCTATTTTCTTCCATTTTTATTTCACTATTTCCTCATGTTCCCTTGTCTCCTCCTCTTTCTCCCTGCTGCAATCAAACAAATAAAGTATTAACCTGATGACCCAACAAATCATGGTTGAGAGTTGTGACCTGTTTAAAAAGAACATTGGCTATACTATCCACTCAGTATAAAGGACTCTTGTGTAACTATAACTGTTAAAAGTATAGTGATGTTCATCAATAAAGCTTGGTCTTCTATCTTTATGTACATTTTATGAGCCATAAAGAGAAGTTGGATTAATACATGTCTGGTATACAAATGAATGCCTGTATAGTATGTGTATATGAATACATTTAAGCTACAATGTATCAATAGTTGCAAATATTGGGTTAAATCCTTGAGTGAGCTGGGTTAGGAGAAGGAAAATTAAAGGTTAGTGAGTAGACTAGTTGTGGTTGAATTAACAATTGACCTTTCGCCAAAGTGGAAACATGACTGAATTTTAACTCAACACATGTCGCATGCAGACTCAAATATTGTTTTGACTGTCACAGTATGTATGCAACCTTTTCTCCCAAAAGCCCTTCTTCTAATATTGGGAGTTAAACATGACTTCCAGTGATATGCTGACAAGCATTAGAGAACATATTTTAACTTATTTCTTATTGTTATTTGTAACTTATGTTATATATCTTTATGTAGGTCAAAAACATGTAGAGGCTTATTGGGGTTTATTACATTTTGCTTACCAACTCTTTAGAAATTCATCCGCCGCTGTTCCTATGATCAATGGCTGCCACTGATTTAGCTGCAGACAGCGTTGGAGCTGTGCCCGCATCACCATTCTTTTCCTGGAAGCAGCAGAGTGTGTCATCAGTTCATCGCAATGGAATGTTGTCAGCACGGGAACGTAAAGTGCACACACACATTCTCTCCTTACACGCACACTCACTTTCTTGTTCACGCGCATCTAGTAGCCAACCCACCGCAGTCAAGGTCCTGTTCAAAAGAGTCAACACACAGTGTTTAGCTGTTCTCCGAAGGTCACTCACCCAGCGAACACAGATGCATGTTTGTCCAATTGTGTAGTCCATGGCAAGGCAGTGGGAACAGATATTTGAAGTTGCTGTCAGTACAGCTTTTCATGAAATGATGCCATTAGAACGCGGAAACCTTTTTCTTGATCCTTGGTTGCACTGCTCCAAGTTCAGTCAGACTTTGGCTGAAATTATAAATGGCTTTTTCACAGTCAACAATAACTATTATCCACTGCTTTGTTAACAATCTCCACTTGACTTATTCTTCATTTTTTATTTTCTTCACGTTTTTTTGGTCTTCTCGCCTGCTCTTCTTTTACCGTATCTGACCCACACACTCGAAATCATCTTTAGACAGTCACACAGGCACAACATTTTGCAGATCAATGGCTTCTGGCACCAGGTGATGTTGACACTGTTGCCCTCTGGTCTCTGGAGGCGTGGGCTTTTTCAAAGGCATACAGTCAACTGAAACATCTCTGCCCGTCACAGCAAGTTACAGCCGGGTTTGTTGGACACAGGTGGTATAGTTTTAGATCAAGCCTAACTGAAGGATGGGCTCATTGAGGGTGCTAGCTTGTGGTCTGCTACTGGGGTTGAACTTGACGCTGATGGTCTTGGAGACTGATGGACAAGAAAACGGAATGAAAAAGGTATGACTTTGTCTGTGAGGAATGGATGTTGTCTTTACCTGTGGTTCACACAGAGTGGAAAGATGCAATCACTGAAATGAAGTGAACTTACTTGGCCTTAAAGAGGGTTGGTACCCATCTCAATAGTACCTAATTACTTATTTGATGGAAGAAAAGCGTGAATAGATACAGGCAGCAGGACTTTGTTCAGTCTGCGTGGGAGGTATGCCAGGTTAGGACTTCTGCTCCACAGTGTTACAAGCTCACCCACGTTGTGCTGAATCAAGCCATTAACTTTAGTCTGTAGGAGTCTGGGGGAAATGACGCACTAGCCGCATGTCTATAGAGATGGATGTATTGCTATTTCAAGTCTCGGATCAACATTGATGTGTGGGGTGTGTTACAAAAAGCATAGCACCCCTAATGAATAAAGAAATGAAGAACAGTATAAGCAATGTGAACCTTGTGACATTTTTTTAGGTGAAAAAGCAGGTGTCGGGCCATGGCCTTGTCAACCTTGCCCACCAACAGAGAGGAACCTGGAGGCCTCTGATGCAGACTAAAGCCGACCTCTCAGCGATCAGAAGGTCAGTCATTATCTTGTCTGAGAGTTAGGCAAACAGGCTCAACCATGTTCTAATTGTTCCTCACGATACATTTAAACAGCTCACAAGCTTCAGACCCTGCTTGTTTGGCATGTTCCTGTTGAAAAAAAAAATATTTGGAAACAAAATTCTGTTGTATCCTGGTTTATATACTATCATGCCATGGCAATGTTTCAGTTGAACCATTTTCCGTCCCTGTTCCTCAGTATCAAGTCTGTGTTTGAGTTACGAACTTTGGATCCGGAGGGGGCAGTTTTTTATGGGGACACCAACGCAGGAGAGGACTGGTTTGTCTTCTCTCTGAGGAACGGCATCCCTGAGATGCAGATTGCCAAAGCAGACATCCTTGTTAGTGCGATAGGCGGGCCTAAACTGAACGACGGCCAATGGCATCAGGTACACTAAGGTGGTGTGTAGACCAATAATTGGACATACGTGGAATATAGTGTTAAAAACTGTTTTTAGGGGCACAAAAACTGTTTCAAGCCGACACAAAGTATATGTCACAATGTACACAATGTGACCATTATCGCTTCGCCCCCTTCCTCCCAACCTGCCCAGCTGGGCCTGAGAAATGAGGGGAAGTTTGTGATTCTGGACGTGGATGGGAAGCAGGCTCTGGTGGTGGGGCTGGAGTCCAACAAGACGGAGGAGCTTATGACGGGACAGATACGCCTGGCCCTCGGAGGGATCCTGGTCGATGAGAAGAAGCTGGTCAATCCGGTACAGTGAAGTGTCTGTCTCTGTGTGGGATATGACAATCTGTTTTCCTGTTCAATTTTATTGACATAGCCCATTTACAAACAGCCACACGGCTGGCCAAAGTGCTTCACAGTGGGTTTGACCTTACACATACACTTAAAAATACACACGTACACAATGAAATTGAGTTCAAAAAGCTAAAATAGGAATGATAAAAAATAGTTGACAAAAATAAAATAACCAGTTTAAAAGAAAGTGATATCAATAAAACCATAAAAAATATAAACAAACATAAACCCCAGAGCAATCATGGAAAGGCTAGAGAAAATAGGTGGGTCTTTAGCCTGGAATTATAACTAAAAATGGAGGGTGCCATCCTAATCTCTAAAGGCATGGAGTTCCATAGTCTAGGGCCGGCCACAGAAACGCTCTCCTCGGATCAATCTGTTTTCCTGTGTGATGAAGGTGTTTGCGTTGATTTTCCCTCTTCTGTGTTCGGGGCTCAAGTTTGTGGCAGAGATGGACGGCTGTGTGCGAGAGGGCAACTGGCTAAACCTTACCTCACCATGGGAGACCGAGGAGGTTGGAGACCTCATGCCTTGCTTTGATGCCATCAAACCAGGGGCCTTCTTCTCTGGGGCTGGTCTCTCTGTCTTCAGAACCTCCGGTACTGTTTTGTTGAATTTAAGAAGGATTTAACATTGTTTGAAAAGACTAAAAGGGGGAATGGAGATGGTTTCTTGAGAGATTCGTAAATGTTTCTTTATAGAAATCCCCATTGGGTCAGAGGAAAAAGGGATTAAGATTGACATCTGGGTAGAGTCATCGAATGAAATGGAGGGAGCCATTCTTAACCTCCGTAATGATGAGCAGGGGTCCATTCTTTCAGCAAGAGCCAACAACATAACCAAGGTGCCTAACTTGTGACACACTCTCAGTACTTGACAAAGTTCAGCAGGAAGCACTTTCAAGATGATAGACACAAAGAGACTGTGGCCATTCATGCTATGAATGAAGGTAATTGTGTATTTCATTTCATAGAAAAAGGCAGAATTTCAGGATAAAAAAAAAGCTATTTTTTCACCTTTTTCCGGCAGGAACTCACACTCACCCTGGGCAAATCTTCAACCGTTTTGAAATTGGGCTTCAGCAAACTATCCATTACCATGCTGAAGGACACAGTAAAAGTGGCCCTTGATGATACTCCATTTGACGTCACAGAAAATGACAAGTCACCAGACTATTTGGCCAGCTGGAAAGCGGGTATATTCCTTAGTTTTGGGGGAATTCCAGGTGAGTTTGAGCACAAAGAAGCACTATCACTGATTTGTGCACCTTATCCATGTTTTCCTCTGTCTACCTTCCTGCTCTGTGGTTCATCAACCTCCTTTTCTCTCACTGTGTCGTCATCAGATGAAGGGGATAATTTTCATGGCTCCCAGTACCTCCATGGCTGTATAGAAAAGATCCAAATTCAAGGGAAGGATGTTGATTTGGACATAGCCACGTACAAGCACATCTCTATCTCCTCCCATAGCTGTCCTGCATGAACCCAGTGCAAATGTGGATCGCTAATAGCTTTGGTGCATCTCTGCTCCTGCTATCCCACTACTTGGTGATATAGGCCAGGGATGGATAGAGATACAACCAGGTACACTTGTCTTTGTTGAGTCAAGATGTCTAAGCTTCGTAAACGTTTAATCTCCCTTGTCAATAAAGGTTTGATATGCATGTTGAATAAAGTCTTGTTTGCATGTACAACCAATTTGAGATTTTGCCTTTATTGGAATTGACTATACACCAATGATTATTACATTTATATTTTGATGTTATAATCCCATCAGAGTCTATAAATCTTGTTGATTGTCAAAACTGCGCATGGATGTTAATAAGAAGTTACGCT
This sequence comes from Hypomesus transpacificus, assembly GCF_021917145.1. Lineage (NCBI taxonomy): Eukaryota > Metazoa > Chordata > Actinopteri > Osmeriformes > Osmeridae > Hypomesus > Hypomesus transpacificus. The sequence goes on from NC_061084.1 coordinate 5,678,315, forward strand.
GTCATTGCTCTGTTCTAGGTTAATGCATTGCAAATATAACGTATTGGTTGCACCAATTGAAATAAATAAATACAATTGAAAATGTGCCTTTAGATCTGGAGTGGCAGGGATTCACAGAGCCACCCGTGGATCGCATTCTATAAAGCTTTGATTTAGCGCCCTCTAGTGGATTAAATCATATGTTTTTCACATGTATCATGACGTCATCCTGATTCAACGCTTTAATTTCGCTGAATCATCCTGTGCAATCGAGACATAGTTGTAAATGTAAGGTAATGCTGCTAGTGTTTACACCTTGAAGCACTGCATTTGTAATAAACACAAGATTAAGATACATGCATCAAAAAACGCACCAAAATCCCACACTGCCATAAAATATATTGGGGTGTGACGACAGGCCAGACCTGCTGCCGTCCACAGTCTCGGAGTGGGCGTGTTCTTTCCCCTTCCCAAAAGCAGCATTGGGTTTTCATATTGTCGCAAATCGGCCTGTCGTGAAGCGACAACGTAGTCTGACTGCGGCAAGTGTCCAGGGGGCGGTGTTAAATATGACTTAAAGCTGACTAAATGGCTTTTCTTTAATATTTCCTCCTGGATTAGAAATTATTATAGAAACATACGTTTACCCGATAATTGACATAACTCATGTTCAATGAATTGTTCAGGAGTTATGCATGTCGTTTGTGATGAAAATCAAGCAATATTTCCTTATGTTTACACTTCAGGAGGAATTTTGACTATATTGTGAGAAGGCCAATATTCAACTTCATTGTATGACTTGAGGAGTAAATATATAATTAAAACAAAAGTGTTGCATGTAGTTAACCTACAATACTTGGAGTATTTTCTGCAAGGATGTCATTTCTAAACCATGGGCGTCCAGGGGGGCTTACCTTCTCATAGGGCGTTCCTACAGTCATGCCCCTCGGGTAATGCCCCGGCTTGTCAGGGAACACCCCTTAGCCTGGACACTTGCAGTGAAGATGGCGGCTGAGCTGCACCCGCGCAGCGGAAAGCTGATCGGCCTGTCGAATTCGAACCGAACCGCTCAGCGAAACCAACCCGTTCAGGAATTTAATCACGGTTTGGTGCTGAGTAGAGAACCGCTAAGGGACAGGGATGTCTTCACCGTTCGTATCGACAAGAAGGTAAACAGACCCTCCGTTACCGTGCCGTGGAAGACTGACAGGAATGCGAGGAAAGAGTGCAGTGGGGTCTGTTGTCCGCAGTGCATGCATGTGTGTGTTACTGCTGCTTGGGCGTGCTCGGCTTGTTAAAAGGGAAAAGGAAGGAAAAAGAATAACGCGTAGCGCCAAGTTCTTGGTTGACAGTCGGCACCAGCTACAGTATCGATAGCGGCAAGATAACTATCTAGCTGTGGTCTGTTACAAGGCTGACTAGCTTGCAAGCTAGCCAGCTAACTTTGGCTTTCTCCAGTACTGCTAGATCTATTATGTTAACTAGTCTATGGATAGACAACGGTTGGCAATTGAACAAGAAATGTGGCCTTGCTTATAATATAGCTAGTCTCACTCTCTCAGACAATGTGTGTTGACCACAAGCAACGAATCTGTTAGCTATTGAGCTACCTACTCAATGACGCGTAAACTTTATTGGACAAGATAGCCTAAACCTTCCAGAACGTTAGTCCACAAATGTCTCATCAGACAGTCTACTTTGTATACATGTAAGGACAACTAACTAGTAGGAACACAATACTGCAGGTCAGTGGTTTAGCTTCTACTGTAGCTAGCAAGCCAGTGTATTATAGGCATAGCTACAGGCTACCTCTAGGCTAGAGCTAGCTTGCAAACTGTAGAGCTACTGTAGCCAGCCATTCGCGTTTGATCAAAGCCCGGGCTAAATGACATCCTGCAAAGGATAGCTTGCTGTTTTGCTAGCTATCGTGGTGTTGCATCTGGTAGCAAGCCACGAGCCTGTAGGACCAAAACCAGTTGAATTGCACTGACAACACCGCCTTGGGGTGTTCTCCTTGTGACATTGACGATTTGATGAAGGTGTTCATTGTTTTGGTAAAGCAGTCCAAAGTTCTTTTGATTGCATAAATTCAGCCGTGGCAAATCGTGGAAACCGTTCCCCTAATCATTCGTTAACCAAGGGATTTGGAGTCCTCTCTGAATTAAAAGGTAACGGTGGAACTCAACCAAGCTGTATGTTAGAAAAAGCAAGGTAGTCTGGCAAGTAGCTTATTGTCTAGTCTCTCAACATTTGCAAGTTCTATGTACATCTTACAGACCCCCTATCTGTCTTCCAAGTCAACACATAGTTGTCTTATCCAGTTATAACAATACAATCCTTAGCCTGTCAGTTGCTGTGGTTAGCCTAGTGCATCTAGGAACAACAGCTTGCCTGCTTTGTAAACAATTATCCAACCCCCATACCTGTGGGTCGCTGGCAGAGGGCACACTATTTTCTCCAAATGTCCCATGCATGTTCCAACGAGATTTATCTTAATAACTGCACAATGTCAACGATCTTCCCATACACACGTCCACACCACCTTTGACATCCTAAATGGATGACAAATCCGATGCGTTTGACAGCCCTCACTCATGCCACTCAATGACCCAATACAACATCTCCAAAATAGACAACGGCAGTTTCGAGCTTGGTATTATCCCTTGCATTAAAGCTATAATTCGCTTCCATCCATAATGGCATGACGTGGATCAATACTGCAGAGAGGAAACTTGACATGGCTGGCGATGTGGGTTGTCGGCATTTCGTGCGCTAAGTGTAGGGCTAGTCCCGTGAATGGCAAAGAGCGACTGAACCCAAACATGAGGTTGTTTTGGACTGATTGACTGTGCTCTGCTGGTGGTAGCTAATCGTTTTCACCTTCACCTGAGTGTCCCATGTGGTTCAGCCGCCTCGTGTGGTTAGGCAGGTGTGTAAAAGCACCATCCTTTCAGCTGCTTCCTCTGTCCTGTCAGGGTTACAGAGAGAAGCAGGTGCAGCGCTTGGTCTGTGCACAGGTCTGGGGACAGATTTGCCAGACTGCGTTCCAAGTGTTGAGTTCTAAGAAGTAGGCAGAGCGGATAGAAAACACAGATTCAGATTGAGTCCCGGCACTCCTTGGGCTGTTTGTTTATAAAGAGTGAGCTGTTATGGAGCTACACTTAAATCCATGCGGTTATGTAAAGAGATGAGAGTGAGTGAGTGTCAGGGGCTGAGGGAGGGAAAGAGAGAGAGAGACAGACAAAGAGGGAGAGACAAGGAAAGGGAGAGACAGAGTGTGCGATGGGGGGGGGGGGGGAGAGAGAGAGGGAGATCAAGATCTCTCCTCTTGCCCATGTCCTGGCCGTGTCACTCAGATCAGTAGCCTATATCCCCAGGCTGCTGGGACACAGACTCGCACAGCAGCGCCGACGGCGGCCAGCCGAACTGGGCTACATGGACGCACACGGGCAGAAGGAAAAGCCGGAGGAGAGGGTGGAAGGCATTGGCAGATGTAGGTTAGTTACAGTATGTAGAGCAAGAGGCTTGAGACGGTGGCGGATCTACTCGACGACATGACTGGGGGGGGGGGGGACGGGGGACGAGGGAGAGGGGAGAAACGAGGAAGAATGAGAAGGCTGTTTTAGTTTGGACTAAGGAGGCCAATGCTGAGTTCTGTCTGGTTTTCCTCGGGCAAGTTCAGTGTATTTCTGTGCCCGGTGAAGGAAAAAGGATCCATGCCACAGAGCCAGTGAGCAAGGAGATGGACAGACAGCATAAAAAAAAAGAAGCAATGTTGACATGTGACACCTAAGGATCACATGATTTAGTGGCATTCTTTCAATGTACTCATTCCTAATTTTGACAACATGCTGTTGACAGAAACAGACGTGGTTTACCACGGAGACTAGCTTAAGGCAAGTTTCACCAGGCCCAGAGTAGCTTTATTCTATAAGACTTAAGCTACTCTTCAGGTCGCTCATTGGATCCCTGTATGAGACTCTTGAGGGTTAGTTTATAGACTTCTGGTTCAGCTTTAACTCGGCGCTTCCTCTGAACCATCCTGCTCGAGTGGGTCTTTTATTGTGTCATAAAAAGACAACGGGGAAAAGACTTGTGTTTCTGTTTGTTTGAGTTGGCAGGCTTTTTAACCCCTCCTGGAAAGCAAAACGAGAATCCTTGAACCTTGAATTTCTAGTCAAATTCACCCTTCAGATGACCTTTCATTGAATGTAGGGAAATGAATCGGGAAAGTGTCTCTCTTCTCCAAGCATCCAAGATCCTCGGAGAATCCCATCCTCACTGCGTACCGAATCCATGCAGAATATGCGCCGATTTAAGAGTCGGACCAAGAGTCGGACCAATAGGAATACAGATAACAGGGTGCTAAGAACACAAGGGGGTTAACCTGCCCCCTCCCCCCAACAGGTGAACTCCTGGAGCGGCTCCATCGAGATCGGAGTGACGGCGCTGGACCCGGCCAGCCTGGACTTCCCCAGCAGCGCCACGGGCCTCAAGGGCGGCTCCTGGATCGTGTCGGGCTGCTCGGTGCTCCGCGACGGCCGCTCCGTCCTGGAGGAGTACGGCCGCGACCTGGACCAGCTGGCCGAGGGCGACCGCGTGGGCATCCAGCGCAGCGCCCGCGGCGACCTGCACCTGTGGGTCAACGGGCAGGACTGCGGCGCGGCGGCCAGCGGCCTGCCCCCGCGCCTCTGGGCTGTGGTGGACCTGTACGGCAAGTGCACCCAAGTGACGGTGGTGAGCTGCGAGCCGCCGTCGGCGCCGCGGGAGATGGAGAGGGTCGAGGGCCTCGTGGAGGAGGAGGAGGAGGAGGACGAGGAGGAGGAGGACGAGGAGGAGGTGGTGGTGTGCGGCGTCCGGGAGGATTCGGCGGGGGTCGGCGTGGCGACGATGAGTTTGATGACGGAGGAAGGTAGGGGCCGCGTTGTCACTGTCTCGGGGGAATGCCGCGCCTGGTTTCCTTCGCTCGCCGCTGAACGAAACCAAAAGCAAAGTTGTGTGGTGAAGGTCTGCCTGTCCAGACATGGCCTTCGATGTTTCGCATGCATATCAATGCCGATGGGGGAGAGGAGAGAAGGGGCGTGAATCTCTCTGGGTGTTCTTTCATCTCTCCTCTGTTCTTCCCTCCCTCCCCTCGCCATCAGGACATGAGCTCCCTCACAGTCACAGTCGGCCAGACAAGTTCCCCAACAACCTCGAGCCAGACACAGGTGAGGGAGTGCTTCTCATCCCGACTGTGGTGTGTGGTGAACCCCTCGCAGATCATTTCTCATTCTCTTCCGTGTTTTTTGTTTATTTCTCTCTCCACGTGCTCTTTTCCTTCTTCTCTCTCTCTCTCTCCTCTCTCTCTCTCTCTCTCTCTCTCTCTCTCGCTCTCATCTCTCTCTCTCTCTCTCTCCTCTCCTCTCTCTCTCTCTCTCTCTCTCTCTCTCTCGCTCTCGGCTCTCGCTCTCTCTGTTTCTCTCTCTCTCTGTCTCTCGCTCTCGCTCTCTGTTTCTCTCTCTCGCTCTCGCTCTCTGTTTCCTCTCTCGCTCTCTGTTCTCTCTCTCTCTCTCTCTCTCTCTCTCTCTCTCTCTCTTCTCTCTCTCTCTCTCTGCTCTCTCTCTCTCTCTCTCTCTCTCTCTCCTCTCTCTCTCTCTCTCTCTCTCTCTCTCGCCCCATTTGTCCATACTCTGCCCCAGTCCTGACGGAGCAGCACCAGCTCTTCGACGTCTTCAACAACGCCATCGTGTCCCTCTACCGCTCGGAAGACGAGGGCGGGGGGGGGCGAGGAGCTGGGCGGAGGGGGGCGGGGCCTCCACGGACTCCTCGAGGGGGGAGAGGGGAAGCGCCGGCGGCAGCAGCGCGGAGGGGGCGCGGCCCACAGCGACAGCACAGGGCCCCGGGGGAGGGGGGGGGAGGAGGAGGAGGGAGCAGCAATAGCAGCCCCGGCGGGGAGCGGAGGGGGCGGGACTGGGGCTGTCGACGGGCGCCGTGACCACCAATGACGCGCTGCTCTTCCACGAGAAGTGCGGCACGCTGATCAAGCTGAGCAACAACAACAAGACGGCCGAGAGGCGCCGGCCGCTGGACGAGTTCAACAACGGCGTGGTCATGACCAACCGGCCGCTCCGACACAACGAGATGTTCGAGGTGCGGGCCAATAAGGCGTCACGATACTGAGACGTTCCGCACGCACACACACACAGAATTTTTTGGTAGAAAAGGGTTCTGCCAAGCTAACATGAGTTTTCCTTTGGCTGGATAACCTGTCTGTTGTCAGGCGGTTTGATGTGTCGCGATAACAGAGATCCGCTATCAGGGATTGTATGCGGACATGAAAGCTTTCCATAAAATGACAGGTTTTTTCCTGTCAATCTTCGATAGCTTAGTATAACTGAATCACGGTTCGCGTGCAGTACCAGTTATTATCATCCATCAAGCTTTTGAAGTGAACTCTCTTATCTCCATATGGGAGAGCTCGAGGCAATGAATAATCAGCTCAGCGCCAGAAGCCGTGAATGGTTAAGCAATTCCCGTATGGTATCCCTGCAGCCGAAACGAAATAATAAATAGCCCGAAACGTTTGAGTCTGCGGAACTATTATGGGCTGGAGAGATGAGTCCACGTGTGCTGGGTTTCAGATTCGCATAGATAAACTGGTGGATAAGTGGTCGCGCTCCATCGAGATCGGCGTGACGACACACAACCCCCAACAACCTGGATTACCCTGCGACCATGACCAATCTGCGCTCAGGTAACGCGCACACACACACACTCACTTTCTCTTTCACGCACACCCTCCTACCCCACACAAACTCTTGATCAAAACAAGAGCCCAAGATTCAATCGCTATGTCGTTTGTTACAGAGTGTATCCGGTGACATCAGTTTGAATGGATGCTTGCTGTCGCTGCATGTTTTCACGTGTGT